>NC_058405.1:109497140-109588818 GCF_002201575.2 Neomonachus schauinslandi
TTTCTTTCTTTCTTTCTTTCTTTCTTTCTTTCTTTCTTTCTTTCTTTTCTTTCTTTCTTTCTTCTTTCTTTTTCTTTCTTTCTTTCTTTCTTTCTTTCTTTCTTTCTTTCTTTCTTTCTTTCTTTCTCTCTCTCTCTCTCTTTCTTTCTTTCTTTCTTCTTTCATTAAACATCTATGTGCTGAGTGCCTACTGTATGTCAGGTACCTGGACATTTCGAGGCTTTGGGCAAGTGTGGGAATCACTATCAAACATCAAAATAATGTCAAGGTTGGAGATAGAGCATGACCTGGAAATTTGGGGCAGTAGCTTTAATCATCACTTCTCTCCTAGCCCCTTCTCTCCCTTCCACGAATGCTGCTGTAGTCAAGTGTATAATGTAGGCAATGCATCTAAGAAATGAAATCTTACCCCGAGTCATCCACCACTCAGCCACTAGCTGGGAGATTGAGTTAGGAGAAAGGAATTCTACTGTCAGGTTATGGAGGCATAATCCTGGAGCCTCTGGCCACATCCACAGTCTCAATATTTTCCGACTTTTTGAAGTGCCTTGTGTCCATAATAAATTCATGGGCCATATAACCTCTTGGACCCCTGAAAAAGACTGTAGTGTTTTTCTAATCACTTGGCCATGTAGTTGACATTAATATAGCAATTTCCATGATCTGCTTAAAGCCCTTGCCTCCCATCATCTTAATATAAGCCCATGAAATGGGCAAGATTGACCTAGAGCCCCATGTGGCTGGACCGGTGGTATCCATAGGCTAGGTGTCTTCACTTGGACTTACTTAAATGATGGATAACTGGGCAGAAAAGTTGCAAGATACCTCTTTGCTCTGATGGGCCCCTTGTCTGGGCTGCCTCTTGTGTGGGTAATACAGAAGGGCATGTGGATCCTTCCAGCACCTCTACGTATTCACCAACTCAGAAGCACTGGCATTTATTTTACATTAAGGATAAAGATGAGAACTACTGTGGGAGAACAGAGCAGAGGATTTTACATCTATCTGAGATTTAAGGCACTGATGGTGGAGGTGGCACTGGATAGAAGACTATTCTAGTAGAAAGGACGTAAGACATGTGCAAAGGCATCCTCGCAGAGAAGTACATGACATACTTGCAAATGAAAAGTTATATGTTTTGATTGGAGTGTAGTGGATGTGGGAAGGATCAATGAGTAGAGAGTCTGGAAACGGAGATTTGGGCCAGATTATAGCAGGCTTTGAATTTTAAAGCTGAGTTTAGGCTTTATTTTATGGGCAATAAGGACCCATTGAGCTGAGTGTGTTATAATCAAAGCTGCACTATAGCAAAATTACTCTGGCAGCAGCCTGGAGGATAAGCAGCAGCATGGACTAAAGATTCAGACCAAATCTGTCTGCTAGACCTGCCAGGTATTAGCTGAGTGAACTGGAATGAGAGATCACCAAATCTTTCCTCACCCATTTCCTCATTTATAAAATGGGTAGGGCAATACTTACCCTACAGGGCTCTGACACTGATTTGACATATTGAATTTAAAAGACCGGTACCAAGCCTGGCATATTCACGCACAGAATTTAGTTCTTCAGCAAGTTATTTTTGGTAACATCAATTATATTAGTAGATAAGGAACAAATGACAATTGTCATATAACTCTTCATGGTAGGTACTACATTAGGTATTATATATTATCCCTATTTTAAAAACTAAGAAACTGAGATCTGGAGAGACTAAGTAATTGCCTAAGTGCCCATAACTACTAAGTAGCTGAACCATGAATTCATTCCAGGCATTCTGGCTCCAGAATCTGGGAGCATTATCTCTATATATTTTACCAAAAGGACTTAGTATCCTAGAAGAATTTCTAGATAACTCAGCTTTGCTGAAGGACTGTTCAGGCATAGTGGTCTACTGTGGAGAACTATGAAGATGTAGAATGTCAATGACTTCCTACAAATTTTAGTCAACAAATTAAGATGTTTATCCTTATTTTCTTTAAATCAATTCAAATCCAACAATGCTGTTGTTCTACCATGGGTTCTAGGTAAGGTTAAAATGTTGGGGAATTCCTCCAGGCATTAGTCATAAATCCATATTACATATTACTGAGGATCCATTTGTATCAGCTTATACAGGTACCTGTGGGTCTAATGACTCTACAGCTCCCAGGGTCCCTAGAGGCAGGAGAAAGTTGGAGATTCTGGGAGTCCAAGCTGCACATCCAGTATCTTTAGTTGGTCACATCCCTGCTATAATGTATTGGCCCCTCCCTAGGACTATGCCACAAACTGTGCCTGATTCACCTACTCTCTCCCCAGTTCAGGGAAGTCTCTCTTTACTTACTGCCGCATTTGGAGGAATTCTCTTCCTTCTCCTCCCTTATCATGAAACCAAAGACAGTTTTTCAGTGAGTTTTGGCTTTTACAAATAAGAGAAAAATGCCTCCACTTTTAGAATTGCAAAAATACTCATGGCAACATTTAACAAGAGATTGACTCAGGAATTGAAAGCCCTCTTACAAGGAAAAACCCAAGCCCAGATGACTTTACTAATGAATTCTACCATTTATAAGAACTAGTGCCATTTTTTGATGAACTCGTCAATAAATTAGAAAAGGAGAGAATACTCCCCAACTCATTCTAAAAGGACAGTATTACCCTGACAGGAAAACCAAAGACATCACAGGTAAACTGCAGAACAAAAACAATGTTTCTTATAGAAGCAAAACTTCTCAATAAAATCCTGCAAGCTATATCCAGCACCATATAGAAAGGATTATATACCTGAACAAGTGAGATTTATCCCAGGAATACAAGGAATGGTTTAACTTCTCAAAAATCAGCTAGTAGAATACACAGTGCCAATGGAATAAAGGACAAACTACATGATCATCTCAAAAGATGCAGAAAAAGCATTTGACAAAATCCAACATTTTGTCATGATAAAAGCACCAAATAAACTGGAAATTGAAGGAATCTTCCTCAACATCTATGAAAAGACCCATTAGCTACTATTATGCTTAATGATGAAAGACTGAATGTTTTCCCCCCTAAGATCAAGACAAAGATGTTACTCTTGCCACGTACATTTAACACTTTGCTGGAGGTTCTAGCCAGGGTAATTAGGCAAGAAAAAGAAATAAAAGGCATCCTGAATAGAGAAGAAAAATTGAAGCTTTCTGTATTTGTAGCAGCCATGGTCTTATATATAGAAAATCCTAAAGAATCCACTAAAAAACTGAGAGCCAATAAATGAGTTCAGCAAGGGTATAAGATCAAAATACAAAATTCAATTATATTTCTATATACTAGCAATGAACAATCTGAAAACAAAATTAAGAAAGCAATTCCATGAAAAAGTATAATATACTTAGGAGTAAATTCAGCAAACTAGGTGCAAAATTTATACTCTTAAAACTAAAAAAAAAAAACTTGTTGAAAGAAATTAAAGATGATTTCAATTAATGGTAAGACATCTGATGTTTATGGGCCACCATATTTAATATTGTTAAGATGGCAGTATTTTCCCAAATTGATCCATAGATTCAACACAATCCTTATCAAAACCTGAGTTGGTTTTTCTGCAGAACTTGACATGCGGTCCTAAAATTGATTTAAGGGACCTAGAATAGTCAAAATAATCTCAGAAGAGAAGAACAAAGTTGAAGGACTCACAATCCCTGTTTGAAAAACTTAGTATAAAGCTATAATAAACAAGATAGTTTGGTACTGGCATAAGGACAAACATACAGATAAATGGAATAATTGAAATTCCATAAATAAATCTTCAAGAAAAAGGGGGAGAGAAGAACACAGGGCAAAATCCAAATTTCTATCTTAAGAGAAATAATTCAATATATTATCTGTCTATCCTGCTATAATATTGGTTTTCATGATTCCCTATGAAATCATTTTGGAATGACTATAATTGATTGAAAGGAATATTTTCCAATTGAAGTTTGAAAATTGAATCTTTTTGTCACTGCAGAGAAAACGGTATTTCTCTTTTCCATTCCATGACATTATTCCCTATCCACCTGCCTCACCCACAGCCCCATTTCCTCACCCGCAACCCAATGGCCAACCACCTGGTGAACTCTCTGGAAAGGACAAACACTAGCTGATTTAAATACACGCTGAGATATAAACTATTCATATCCCAAATTTTCCCGAGGCACAAAGGCCCTTGTAGGGTTAGTGAGCCAGAGTATTCCAAAAACATTTCTGTGACCTCTGAAGACAGACCCAGCCAAATTACCAGGTCGCCTAGGATCAGGATTTAGAGCAAGGTGGCCAACTTGGTAAGAGAGACTGCCTAATCTCCAGTAATAAAACTATGGTTCAGTCCTTAGAGTTACTATAAAGTAGCAATTGTTTTGAAAATTGTGTTAAGGGACGCCTGGGTGGCTCAGCTGGTTAAGCGGCTGCCTTCGGCTCAGGTCATGATCCCAGTGTCTTGCAATCGAGCCCACATCCGGCTCCCTGCTCAGCGGAGAGCCTGCTTCTCCCTCTCCCTCTGCCTGCTGCTCCCCCTGCTTGTTCTCTCTCTCTCTCTCTGACAAATAAATAAATAAAATCTTAAAAAAAAATCTCTTTGAAATTCTTAAAAAAAAAAAAAGAAAAGAAAAGAAAATTGTGTTAAATTCCGAGCATTGAGAGGATTCAGTTAAGATTTAGAAAGACGTGGGGAACATCCAGAGGTATCAAATTGGAGAGACTATTCAAAAAGGGGAAATACTCTTTGTGAGAAATTTTACATAGGAAAGTGGGGTGGATTGCTGTTGTTTCAGAAGGGGCAGGGAGGAGACAGAACAAAACCAATAATTAATCTTACAATATAGGAGACTGAAGGAAATTAAAGTCAAATGAATACTAGTGACCTGAGTTTGTTTTGGAATAGAGAAACCTACTTAATAATGAGGCAACTGCCCAAATGCTTGGGGAGGGATGAAGAAAAGTTTATAAAGGCCAAATTTATTGAGCTCTTAAAATATGATCATGTTGGAGCGAATTTCAGAAGTTGTGATTATTAAAACTACTTACTACTTCTCTTCATTTTTATCCTGCCAAAATCCTGCCAGTTAGAAAGCACACAACTCACCCTATTGTAATGGAATTTAGAGAATCCACAAACCTTCATTAGTTGTTGCAAAAAAACATGCTGAATCTAACAAAGATCAGTTTTGCCTGCATTTCAAATGTTAGTTTCATTCGAAGAGTCTATAAACCACATATAGAGTGGTAATGAAAAGAAAAGCTGATAAGTTGAAAATGTTCTGAAGACATTGTGATAGTCATCTCCAATATATATATATATTGTATTTTCAACTGTGCACCTCCCTCCCCCTAGTATTCTGACACATTCAGATGATATGTGCTACAGAACTAGAAAATCTCAATGAAATCATAATCTAAACATCTAATCGTAATTCTTAAAAAAAAAACCCAAACAGATCAGGTTTTTCCTCTAAATTAAAAAATACAAGCAGATGAATTTCCGTTTTGGATATTAACATTAAATAGACTAACGAGCTTGGTGGTAAGAGATGGGGTGGGAGGGAGAGGCAGAACTGGGAAGCAGCTTCACTGGAAATACACTGATAGATTAACAATTAAAAAATTAAATGGAAGGAAATTGCCTACACATTTTTACGAGAGAAGGTTAATCTAAAACGACACTAGTCCTGAAAAGGTTAGCTGTTACATTCAGCGGCCTGGGCACTCTGCATTCACCAGCGACCTAAGGAAAGAAGTTGGTAAATTTCTCCAGGTCACATACGTTCCGGAAAGATCAGCCCTTCAATGTCTTTGGCTGGCCCGCATTAGGAAGGCTTCCCATTCTGTGGAAGGTTTTGTTAACCTAGCTAGCAGCAGGTCCTGATTGGTCATGGGAGAATCTGGGCTAAATGGTATACATTTCCGATGATGTAAAAGTAAATTAGAGAACAGGGCAAGTTATTACACCAGAGAACAGGGGGCAATGGGGAATAATAAAAATCAGGCTACTCTAATTTCCTTTGAACAACTAAATATATACAGGTCATTATTTCCTGTAATCCGCAGGCCTCCCAGTGCAAGTCCTGGCCTTGTGTTAAAGCCTCTGAGACAAAAACAACAAAATGCAGTGTGGAGAGAAATGAAAAAGGCTGTAATGCTATTTAAAGAATGGATTAAGTACAGTTTTCAGTCGCCGGATTGCTTCTCAGATTGGAATGTTAAATTAGACAACCGAGAGGAAAATTCACCTTGTTTGAACAATTCAGATGTTTCCCTACCAATAATTTCTATTCATTTCTCTCTAGTCCGCTCCTGTGCGTTGCTGAGGTGGCTGGACCACATTTTACCTTTTCTTTGCCAAGGCTGGATCATAAAGGGAGTCACAGTTTCTCCTTGAGTGGGGTTTAGGCTACACTTAACATTATTTCTCTGGAGATTGAACTTAGTCCTTAAAATTTCAAGTCTATGCCGAAAGTGGTCTGTTTTCCCAGGACATACACCACAGCACTTTTATAGGAATGAGGAAGTCTCTTTTTCAGTCGTAGGTAGGTCTGCACGTCCCTCCTAATGCATGAGGACTTGCAGGCAACCAGAAGAAGCTACCTAGAGGCCCACGGCAGCCTGTGTGTTGGCAAGAGAATGAGAAAAAGGAAGCCTTTTTTTTCCAGTGCTTTTGGCCGTGTGGACCCCTGATGCCCAAATCACCTGATGGGCTTATTAGACATACTTCTTGGGCATCTAATCAAATCTGCTGAAGGATGGAACCTGGGAATCATTTCAAATGATCCCAGGTGATTCTTATAAATACTAAAGTTTGCAAATCACTGCTAGCCATTCTTTACAGTTTCACAAAACTTATCCAAAGAAACAGCTAGGGATTTTTTTTTTTTTCTAGTCCTATTTGTACCTGGAGACAGGTACAACGGAATTCATCATGACCATGCCAGGGTTTTTTCTCTATGCACTATAAAATTATGGCAAATAGGACTTCTTCCCATGGTACTAAGTTTTTGTGCTAAGTCAGCTTATGATAAAGTCCTACTGCATTTCACATGTCCTAATTGTTTCACCCATGGAACCATGCAAAATCCATGAAGCTTTTCTTGCGTGGGGACTCGTGGCTCCCAGGCAGCTGGCCTGGGACAGAGGGTCTGAGTGATGGCAGGGAGCTCTCACTCTTGGGAGGCTGACCTGGAGACATCAAAGTCTCACCTGACCCCAGCAAATCTATCTAGAAAGACTGGAGACTATCTGGAGATGGCAAAGGTTGAGTTGAGACCCTAGGAAGCTAGCGGTGTTGATCCAGGAGTTCAGCTTAAGTGGTGGGGGCAGTAAGTGAAAGAAAAAGGAGGGGTAGTCTGGTTAGGAAAAGGACAGAATATAGCCATCTCATGAGTTTCTTTACTATCAAATATTTACATAAATATGTAAGATGGTCCATTTACCTGGGATAGTTCTGGCTTAGGCTTCTTGTCCCAGTGCAATTTTAATTGCTTAGCTATTTAGTTTGGCTTAAAATGGTATGCATCCAGAGTAATATCTAGTCCACCCATTACCTTTGCTGGTCCTAAAAAGAGGCCACATATCCAAGTTCTCTAATTAAAAGATTACTAAGCCCCTTTAAGGCTTCATCGTTGCTTAGACTTAGGACAAGTTTTAATAAAGTGAGAGAAAGAACAGATTCCATTGGTACTAGGCATGCAGTGGGGGAAGGGTGGCATCCAAGAGAATGGTGTAGAATACAAAAATTGAGGACAAGTTTACTTCAGGCCATCTCATACTATAAAAAACCCTGTTACTTCTGATACTATTTTTTCTTTAAAAGAGAAGTTCTATTTGTAATTCAGAGCACACAAAATGCTTAGGGTTTATCTTTTTATCAAACCATTGAATGTACTTATTTTTATAACTTTCCTTGATTATTAAGTAATACTCTTGAATATTAAATACTAACATATTTGAGAATCACACCTTTACTCTGATTTACCTAGAAATAACATCTCTAGCAATCTTTTCCAGCTATTTTTTCCCCATCATCTTTGGTAACAGTTTAAGTATTATTGACATATTGGAAAAAAAACAAATCCCTACCTTTCCAGGAAATGTTGTTATTCCAGGATCATAGAAAATTGGACATCTCTATTTAAAGACAATAATTGTCATATGTTCACTTAGGTCTGGGAGGCAGGAAAGAAAGTTAAACAAAATAAGGGACTGATATTTAGTATTTTAAAATTGGGGGGGAAGAAGATACTTTCATAGAACCTAGTTCTGTTGTCACCGCTGGAAAGTATCTCTGAGAAAATAAACATATACACTCCCTTCCAAAAAAAAAAAAAAAGGGAAAAAAGGGGTTTTTTTTCCTCCTTAATTTTGTTTTTTTTTTTCTAAAAAAAATCCACCCCCACATAGGTCACTTGGAATTCATTTTGTCTACATCCTGGACTGCACGTAGGGAGACAAAAAAAAAAATGCCTGGGATCTGAAAAGAGGAATGTGGTTAGGGCATGGGAATTGTAATGTCGTGGTGGTCACCAGAGCATATTTTGGCTTGTCTTAAAACAAGCAAGCACCGTTGGACCTTTGGAATGCTAGCAAGTTAGTCCCGCTATCACCCTACCTATCAGAGGCTGGCTGCCTGAGAAAAAGTGTGTGGGTTTGAGGCTGCAGCCTGAGGCGTTGGCAGGCTCTGAGTCAGCCCCTGCCCGAATTCTGACTTCCAGAACTGTTCGGCGACCTCTGCCCCTATCCGGTGTACTGTTACAGTTCATTTCAATAATTAAACAGTTTGGGGATGGCAAGATTTTTGTGTTGTCAAGAGAAAATCAGGGCAATGGCTTTTTCTTAATACTGAAATCAGGAGTGTTTGGGTTTAATTATAGTAGCCAGGGACTGTTCATTAATTTTCCCAATCATAGGAAGGCATGGTTGCCGGCAAGATTGGCAATGCGTTAAAGCGGTTATTAAGGCAGGGCATTTCAAAGGGAAGGGATCCGAACTCTGACAAAATCAGATGTCTGAAATTTCAATCAAGTGCCCTGAGTTCCAGTGGCAGCTTTACTCCTTGAAATAGGACAGCTTCTCTCCCGTCTGGAATCCCCAATCGCTCAAGGAATGGGACTAAGCCATTGGATGTCAGCTCCAAATATGCTGATTTCTCAATGCCCGAAAATAAACTGCTCCCTTCAAACTCCCAGTAATTGGTTGATGTACCACTTTTGAAAAGTCTCTTACATCCTCACTATTGCTCGGTGAAGCTTTACCACCTCCCCACTTCAAGGAAAAAAAAAAAAAAAAAGCAATATAATGTACTTAGTGAAACCAGCAAATTTGTCATTTTTGCTACTTTAGCAAAAATGTTACTACTTCAACTTTTTGTTAGGGATGTCTTGGAAATTTTGCTTATTTTTTTTTTCCCTTTGGAGAGTTTAATGTGTACCTTAATGCCCCCTTTCATTATTGGCCTGGCCTTCTTCCCAGCTCTTCCCTGCTGACTCCGGACCTATCCTGGTTATTTTGTGGTGGTGGCTGGCTCTTGGTCATTCAGACATGTTTGTGGCTTATAAGTGTATCAAATTAGATGCCTCAGTCTTCTAGGTCTCCTCCCTATACCCTGACAAAATTTGTCTTGCTCACAAATCTTCACTGGCCTCCCTATCCTTTTTTTTTTTTTTAATCATCTATCTCTTTTGTGAGCCTAAGAAATGCTCAAATGCCTATCTCTACTCACAGTGAAAATGGCCAAATCATAACAACTCAAAGGTGTCCTTCTTACTCTTTTTAATCCTTGAAGATACAGTGTGCCAATGAATAACCTTGATGTTTAAGCTTGCAACCAGTCATGTTTATACTGAGGCTCTAGGGAATGAAGCAATGACTATAATAACCATATATTCTTCCCAATTTCAGTTGAAGAACTGTATTTCCTTGCTGACTAGCTAAAAATTCAAGTGGCAAAGACCATTAGAATCTGTGTAATATTTCTCATATTTAGTTCTGCAAGATTTTATTTGGTTTTGCTCAGACTCCTGTGGACTCCTGGGAGCTATGCAGCAGAGAGTTAAGAAAATGACTTGGAGTTTGATATCAGGGCTCAAATCCTAATCTTGTCTCATCATATCCGTAGGATTTGGGCAAGTTACTTAAGGTCTATCACCATTTTCTCATCTGTAAAATGGACTTGATAATATAATCTACCTGAGAGCATTATTGGAAAGAGTAATGAGTAATTCATCTAAAGAACAGTGTCTGTCACAAGGTAACAAATGTCAGTTCTTTTTTTTTAAAGAGTTTATTTATTTGTCAGAGAGAGAGAGAGAGAAAGCACAAGCAGGGGAAGCAGCAGGCAGAGGGAGAGGAAGAAGCAGGTTCCCCACTAAGCAAGGACCCCGATGCGGGGCTCAATCCCAGGACCCTGGGATCATGACCCGAGCTGAAGGCAGACGCTTAACCAACTGAGCCACCCAGGCATCCCCAAATGTCAGTTCTTATCATAGCACCATCTGTTGATAGCTATGACAGCATCTAAGGCTCTGATCTATAAATTTTACTTAGATGCTTTTATTCCTTTGTAGGTTCTTTAAGAGTAAAGACTTGAGACTCTTCATCTCTGTGTTCTTAATGCAGCATCACAGCGCTTCATTTAGTTACTACATAAACGTGTTAAATGGATGGATGGATGGATGGATGGATGGATGGATGGATGGATGGATGGTCGGAAATATGAATATATAGCATCAGGGTTGGTCCTAAGCAATCACTTTAAAATCATGAGGGGTGCCTCTGGGGTTATCGCTTTTCTATCTTCTCCTTCAACTGTTTAGATAGTGTTGCCATTCCAAGTTTGGACATGCTCCAAGCCTTGTTTTTCCTCCTCTTTCTTATCACAATTTTCTTCTGTTTAGTCCTCCTAAGTGACTAATTATCTAGTGTGATCAGTAAGTAAAAGGGGCTTTATGTGCCATGGCTTTAAGAAACTTGTATATTTTATCAGATAATTTTTTTTCTCACTGCTTCATTCCACAGAAGTGACTAATATGGGGATTTCAATGGAGCTATTAGAAAAAAAAAATATTTTCTGTAGGAGGCTTTTGGACTTAAAAAAATCAAACCCTATAAACATCTGACTTCTTTACCTGGGGCTAAAGCTAACCCTGAACAGTCCTTTGTTCCAATATATGAACAGCTAATAAACTCATTTTGCATGGAGAGGTGGGGGTAAATATATGAAAGACAAAGAGGCCACCAGGAAACCCCTGTGGCATATGCTGAGTTACAGCCCAGTGACAGGATTAACATATGCAGTTCAGCCTCTCTCCCCAACCCCAGGGGAAGAGAAGCCAGAGTGTCAACATGAAATATTTGAGTCTCATATTTTCCAGGTGTACACAAGCCAAATCTTGCAATGATGTTGGCGACTTCTTCGAATTGCAAAATAATGGAGAAATTTTCAAGTGAATGATTCTCTGGCTCTCTTAAGAATATTCTTTATTCTTGTTCTTTCAAATTATTTCAACACGGGTGGAAGGTCAAAGTGGAATTCAGACAAGTGTCACAGATTTTGCTGAGGCAACAGGTATGTCATGAAGGCTTCCTAAAACTGAGCATACAATGGATGAAACAAGAATTGAATAAAAACTCTGAAATTTAATATTCACAATGTTGAGGCATTTATTATAAGCCAGAGTGGGACTGTGTCATTACCAGTTTTCCAAATGCCTGGATAGTGGCTGCTGGTTATTAAAAGAATATTAGGAGCACTGTTGAAAGGGTAATATAGTAGGGAGATGGTTATGGCTGGCATCAACTTTTCACTGTAAGCAATCCCCACTCATTGTGAATGCCCTGAAAAGAGTTTGTAAAGGAAGGTGTAGAGGAGAAAGGGAAGGGGATCTTGGGCTCACTCATGGTAAAAAGTGTAGGTCTGAAAGGGAGGGGAAAACTATTATAGGGGGTGAAAAAGGAAAAGTCAGAGGCAAGAAGGAAGATCCAAGAATTTACTTCTACAGATGCAAGGGAAAGACATATCGATCAGTGGAAGATATTACTTGAAGAAGGTGGAACAGTGTGATAAATAAGGAACAGAGGGAGGATATATTTATTACTTACTTACTATATTCTGGGCAGAGTTGGCCATGTTCTGCCACACCATCGGTCCTCTAATGTAGGTATTTTTGGTCCCCATTTCATAAAAGATTAAATTGGGGCTCACTGAGGTAAAGCCACATACCTCAGGCCAGTGTTAAGTAAATCAGGTTCAACTCCAGTGCATTGTCTGGTCCCATCTGAATTTTTTCTGTACCTTCTGCACTTTTTTTCTGGACTTTCTGCTTCACAAGTGAGGACCTTTGATTTAGCTCTAACTTGTTAGTCTCCTAGGTAAGCTCCAGAGGGAGTGGCATGGTATGGCAAAGAGAAAGCTGTCACAGGAGTGGTGGAACACTTAATTCTAGTACAAGCTTTGTCACAAAGTAGCTATGTGAATTTAACCACTAGTCTAGGCTCCTTTCTGCCTCATCTGTGAAATGAGGGAATGGGGACTCAATGTTGTCTTAAGGTAGCTTTTGGTTTCCATATTCTGTGGTTCAATTGAGTTAAATGAAAGTGAACATAACTAGATGAAGCCTGGGCTTCTAGGAATAATATGTTCATGTATTCCCTAGCAAGTGAGGGTTATTAGGGTCACTGAGAGAATGGCTTTAAATTTATATTCCATTTAGAATATCATGTTAGTAAGATGCAAAAGAAATTACATGAGAATGTTGAACAAACATGAAATTCAGAAGACAGATATTTCAAAACTTTTTGGAAAGCAATTGAAGGGAAGAAAGAAGGGAAGTCGGTAGGAGAAAGGTTGAATCAAAGTCCCCCCCCCCTTTGGGGAAACAGCTGCACTACTAAATATTCCTTCCTTCATACCAGAGTTTAGTACTTGTTTCAGAATATGGAATCCCTTGTAGCATTTTTCCCCATTCTTACCGGTTCCACAGTGGATTATATCCCTAGCTAGGTCATTCCATATTCTTTATTTTATAACTTGCTCTAAGTATCTTAAGTATTAACAATTAATCTAATCGATCTTTGCATTCAATTCAGAGACTGCTGAACTAAAATAATACAAGTTATAATCATGCTGCCTAAAGTAGACTTTAAATCTCTAATATAGTTTATAGATTTTTAAATTATTTTTATATACCAAACTGTCTCCAGATTCTTTATGCACTGAGGTAGGTATGAATAATTAGATTAAATTGCAAATACATTATGAAATTTGATTTTCACACAATCTTATGGAGAAGATAAAGCAGATTGTATCGTTTTCATGAATGAATCTGAGGCACAGAAAGATTAATACTCTTGCTACCGTTTTTTGTTGTGTTTCTGTTTCTGTTTTTGTTTTTAATTTAGGAACCATATTCCTTTATTGAAAGGAATGGTGAAATTGGTTGGAAGAAAGAAAATCTTAAGCGAATGTTTTGCAAGGGCAATACTGCAATATGCCTGCCCCAGCATGGTGATCAGGGCAAGTCACCCAGTGGCCATGTGGCAGGCAGACAAGCTGAGTTCTTACTGCCAAGGACCACGCGGGGCTTGTCCGAGGTACTCTGCCTCGCTGGCCTTCAGGGCCCCCATCCAACGCAGGTTGGTGAGATAGCCACGCATTCTTTGAAGGACTTGACCTGCTTGTGGAGGGAGGGATTCTCTAGGAACTCGCACAGGTGGGCGTCGGTCCCATCAGTGGCCAGCTGGTGCAGATCAGGGAGGCGGGTCCCTCGCTTCTCCAGGTGAAAGGCGCATGCCTAGGCTTTTGCGGTGTCTGCAGCGCCCACAGCCCCGCATCTTGATGCTGGGAGGCGATGGGGCCGGCGCTGCTTCTCAGCCACCTGGGCTTGGCGGTGAGCTCCCTCACCTTCCTCTCCAACCCGAGCTGATGTGGGAAGTCCAGGCGGAGCGCTTCAAAGCCGCGTCCTTGTGGATGTACAGGTAGGAGACATAGAGCGCCAGGGTGGTCTGGCTGTTGACGGCGGCCTCGCAAGTGGGGTGGTAGTTAATTAGTAGAAAAAGGAGTCTGGAACCCAGGTGTCCTAATTCCAGTTCAAGCCCTAATCCCTTGATTACGGCCTGCTTACTGGGGGGTTGGGGACACCACAAAACTGTAACATCAGACAATAGATGGAGATGTGCAATGGGAGACAGGGAGTAGAATTAAAACAGTCTGGGTGCTAATGTGAACTTCACGATTTAAGAGCTGTTTGGCTTGAGGACAAACGCACTCAACCTCTCTGAACACTTAAAACAATCTTTCTGAACTTTTTCTTCACTTGTAAAATGTGGATGATTACCCGAAGCTTGAAGGCTGTCCAAAGGAAATAAGATTATCTCTGAAAATAATTAAAATATACATTGTACAAATAATAATTATATTATTGTGACTATAGAGCCAAATCTTCAATTATCTATATTTTTGTCATATAGCAACAGCATACATAATTTAAATAATCCCAAATCTATTCATTTTAATAGTTTATTAGTAATTAAAAATATAACATGGCTATATTATCATAAGGAAACTATTGAAAAAAGAATCTTGTTTCTCTATTCCTAGATATGTAACACACTTCTCTGATCCATGGTTCTTAAAGTGTGATCCCCAACTTATAGCCATCCCGATCACCTGGGAATTTGATAGAAATGTAGGCTCTAGGGTCCCTCCCCAGACCTACTGAATCAGAAACTCTGGGATTGGGGTTAGGTAATCTGTGATGTGACAAGTTCTCCAGGTGATTCTGACTCACACTAATGCTGGAGAACCAAAGCCTTAGTTTAAAGCACTATCTTAAGTAAGTCCTGTCAAATCCGTGAATATTCATTGAATGGCTATTAAATGTAAGATACTGTGCACACTGAATTGAATTAAAGAATAAAGCTGATCTCATGATTCTGCTTCCTGACATCCCATAGTCTTTAAACAGAAGTAGGGAAGGGCAAAAAACTGTGTCAAGTAATACAAACATTAAGTTTGAAATCCAACTCCTTTGGGTTAGAAATGGCAAGTACTTGAATTCAGGATATAAGGATTTCCCTTGTTAGGTAACATTTGAGGCTTACCTCACATGCCCAAGGATAGGGTCTTGACAGGATGTGTCGAGATGTTTAATACAGGATTTGTCTTTCCCATTAATGTCACAGATCAGGAATATACCTCAAAACATCCAATTTCTCTCAATGAAAGTAGGAGAAAGAGAAGGAACACTATTTATTCTGTCACAGGATCTTTCTCTGTTCTGCTCAGGTCCTTGAACAAAGATAAATTGAAGGAGGAATGGTGGAAGAGTTGGTACTGTATTCAAAGTAGGTCAGGTGAAAAAACAGACCAAAAAACCTCTCAAAAGCCCTCCCCCACCCTACCTGTAGCATTATTGTTAGGGAGGTTTTAATAAGGTGAGGGAGAATCTGTCTGTTGAGCACATTCCCCAAATGCATGTTGTGAGAAAGTGATTCAGGAATTGAGACTTCCAACTATTCTGAAGCCATAAAAACATTGGGGTTATGCCCTCACAATTTATATTTATTTGGGTGTTTATTTTCTATGACTTTTATAAATATGCAACTCAGACATAGAATTTAAAGGAAAAATAAGACAAGCAAAAGGAATTGCTAACATTTTCTTCACACAACCGTTGATTAGCTTTGCTCACTTTAATGTGAGGTTACTAATTTAGTTACTAAGGTGAAAAGGCACTAGTGGTTACAGTGGGAAAGGAAAGATGGATCTGTTTTCTGGGTCCCCAGGCAGCAGTGATCCAGGTAGATATGGGATGACTGCAGTTTTGATGGTTTTTTGTTTTTTTAATTTTAATAATTTGTTTAATTATGTTATGTTAGTCACCATACAGTACATCATTAGTTTTTGATGTAGTGTTCCATAATTCATTGTTTGCGTATAACACCCAATGCTCCATGCAATACGTGCCCTCCTTAATATCCACCACCGGGCTCACTCATCCCCCCACCCCCCTCCCCTCTAAAACCCTCAGTTTGTTTCCCAGAGTCCATAGTCTCTCATGGTTTGTCTCCCCCTCTGATTCCCCCCCTTCATTTTTCCCTTCCTTCTCCTAATGTCCTCCATGCTATTCCTTATGTTCCACAAATAAGTGAAACCATATGATAATTGTCTTTCTCTGCTTGACTTATTTCACTTAGCATAATCTCCTCCAGTTCCATCCATGTTGATACAAATGATGGGTATTCATCCTTTCTGATGGTTGAGTAATATTCCATTGTATATATGGACCACATCTTCTATATCCATTCATCTGTTGAAGGACATCTTGGCTCCTTCCAGTTTGGCTATTGTGGACATTCCTGCTATGAACATTGGGGTGCATGTGGCCCTTCTTTTCATTACATCTGTGTCTTTGGGGTAAATACCCAGTAGTGCAATTGCTGGGTCATAGGGTAACTCTATTTTTAAAATTTTGAGGAACGTCTACACTGTTTTCCAAAGTGGCTGCACCAGCTTGCATTCCCATCAACAGTGCAAGCGGGTTCCCCTTTCTCCACAACCTCGCCAACATTTGTTGTTTCTTGTCTTGTCAACTGTTTCCATTCTAACTGGTATAAGGTGGTATCTCAATGTGGTTTTGATTTGAATTTCCCTGAAGACTAATGATGTTGCACATCATTAGCCTGCAGTTTTGATGGCTAGCACATATTTGAATATGCTGTACCCTCTACAGACTAATATAAAATCTGTTCTCCCCCTATCCTGGTGCTTTCTAGATAGACTAGAAGCCACTTCCAGTGATAGGGTGGTCACCATGGCAGTAAGAAGAGGAATGTCCAAACTTGTTGGCTGACACAATACCCCTTGCTTCATGACTCACAAGCTCATGGTTTTGTAGACAGAACCAAATTAGCAGTGTGTTTGTGGGTGCTTTGGAAAGGTGGGGAGTTAAAGGGAAAGGATTTTGAGAAACCCAAGTCAGGTTTAAAGGTATAGCTTTCAATAGCAATATAATAAGTAACAATTCAGGGAACACCAAAAATTGGAGGCAGAAATGACTCTTCATTTGGAAAAAAACTTGGATAGGTTTTGGGGTGAATTTTTGTCTCTGTTAAATGAGGCTTCCATTTTGTGTGTGTGTGTGTGTGTGTGTGTGTGTTCAGTATTGGCCACAGATATTGAGGAGGTGGTTTTGTCCAAGGAAAATAATAGGAGAAATAATCAGTCAGTTTCATCTGGAAAAAAAATGCCAGGCAGCTTCTGTAGGCTTGGAACTTAACCTATCATAGAGAAAGTATAGCCCATTATATTTATAATAACGAAACCCAAGTCAACAGGTCAAGACCTTCCCCAGGTATCTATTTTTCAGACCAAATGTTCTCTTCAAATAATGGAATCACCTAAGTTTACTGCCTGGTACTTTGTAGCAAGAATCAAGACATTCAAATCCTACTCTTCCGTGTCCTCCCTCATATACCTTGTATGTATGCACCATGATTAGACAAACATTGCCATATTTGCTGTGACTACAGACATACCTTGTTTTATTATGCTTTGCCTTATTGCACTTCACAGATAGCTGTTTTTTACAAATTGAAGGCTTGTGGCAACACAGAGTCGAGCAAGTCTGCCTATGCCGTTTTTCTAACAGCATTTGCTCACTTCATGTCTCCGTGTCATGGTTCAGTAATTCTCACACTATTTCAAACTTTTTCATATTATTATATTTGTCATGGTGATGTGTGATCAATGGTCTTTGATGTTACTATTGGAATTGTTTGGGGGCACCGTGAACCAAACCCAAAGAAGAGGGCAAACTCAGTAAATGTGTGTGTCCTGACTGTTCCACTGACTGGCCATTCCCCATCTTTCTCTCTCGTCCTCCCTCTCCTCAGTCCTCCCTACTCCCTGAGACACAACAATATTGACATTAAGGCAATTAGTAATCCTACAGTGGCCTCTAAGTGCCAGGGGAAAGGAAGAATTGCACGTCTCTCACTTGAAATCAAAAACAAGGAATGGCTAGCTTAGTGAGGAAGGCATGTGGAAAGCCAAAGTAGGCCCAAATCTAGGCCTCTTGTACCAGTTAGCCAAGTTGTGAATGCAAAGACAAAGTTCTTGAAGGAAGTGAAAAGCGGTACTCTAGTGAACACACGAATGATAAGAAAGTGAAACAGCTTTATTGCTGATATGGAGAAAGTTTTAGTGTCTGAATAAAAGATCAAACCAGCTACAGCATTCCTTTGAACCAAAGCCTAATCCAGAGCAAGGCCCTAGCTCTCTTCAATTCTAGGAAGACTGAAAGAGGTAAGGTAGCTGCAGAAGAAAAGTTTGAAGCTAGCAGAGATTGTTTCATGAGGTTTAAGGAGAGAAGCCACCTCCATAAGATAAAAATGCAAGGTGGAGCAGTAAGTGTTGATGTGGAAGCTTTAGCCAGTTATTCCAGAAGATCTAGTTAAGATAATTAATGAAGGTTTAGCTACATTAAACAGCATATATTTTTTAAAGATTTATTTGTTTATTTTAGAGAGAGAGAGTGGGAAGGACAGAGGAAGAGGGAGAGAAAATCTCAAGCAGACTCCATGCTGAGCACAGCCTGACATGGGGTTCAATCCCACGAGCCTGAGATCACGACCCAAGCAGAAGCCAAGTCAGATGCTTAACCAATTATGCTACCCAGGTGCCCCTAAACTGTATATTTTTAATGTAGATAAAACGGCCTTTTGTTGAAAGAAGCAGCCATCTAGGACTTTCATAGCTAAAGAAGAGAAGTCAATGCCTGGCTTCAAAGCTTCAAAGACGGACTGACTTCTTTGTTAGGGGCTAATGGAACTATTGACTTTAAGTTGAAGCCAGTGCTCATTTACCGTTCTCTAAATTCTAGGGCCCTTAATACTTATGTTGAATATACTCTGTTTATGCTCTATAAATGGAACTACAAAGCCTGGAGGACAGCACATCTATTTACAACATGTTTCATTGAATATTTTAAGCCTACTGTTGAGACATACTGTTCAGAAATAAAGATTCCTTTGAAAATATTACTGCTCACAGACAATGCACCTGGTCACCCAAGAGCTCTGATGGAGATATACAATGAGATTAATGCTGTGTACATGACTGCTAATACAACATCCATTCTGTAGCCCATAGATCAAAGAGTAATTTAGACTTTCAAGTCTTATTATTTAAGAAATATATTTCATAAGACTATAGCTGCTATAGATAGTGATTCCTCTGATCGATCTAGAAAAAAAGTCTTTTGAGAATCTGGGAAGGATTCACCATTCTAGATTCCATTAAGAACACTTGTGATTTATGGGAACAGGTCAACATGAACAGGAGTTTGGAAGAAGTTGATTCCAACCCTCCTGGATGACTTTGAGAGGTCAAGACTTCAGTGGAGGAGGTAATTGCAGATATGGTGAAAAGAGCAAGAGAACTAGAATTAGAAGTGGAGCCTGAAGATGTGACTGAATTGCTACAGTCTCACAATAAAACTTGAATGCATGAGGAGTTGCTTCTTCTGGATGAGCATCTTCTGGATGAGCATCTCATTCTTATAGATGAGCTCATCTTATGGATGAGCATCTCAAGATGGAAACTACTGGCAAAGATGTATAAAAACTGTTAAAATGACAACAAAGGACTTAGAATATTCTATAACTTAGGTAATAAAGCAGTAGTAAGGTTTGAAAAGATTGACTCCAGTTTTGAAAACTGTAAAGTTAAACAGCATCACATGTTTCAGAAAAATTGTTCATAAAAGGAAGAGTCAATTGATGAGAAAAGCTTCCCTGTTGTCTTACTTTAAGAAAAGCCCCCCTCCCAAAGAAAATAAATGACCACAGCTACCCCAACTTTCAGCAACCACCACCCTGATTAGTCAGCAGCCATCAGCATCCAGGCATCAACATCCAGGCAACCTCCACCAAATGCCCTACGAGCAAAAATTGACCGTGTGTGAGCTTCAAGGATTCTTTTTGTTTTTGTTTTTGTTTTTCAGTTAGAAGGAAGAAGATCCCAGACTCATTAGTATTGTGGGAAGGAAGAGTGAGATGGGATATGATCCAATAGACCAGCCACCCAAAAGAGAACTTTCCAAATAGAAGTCACAAATTGTATCTCCCTTCACAGGTGAAACCAAATCCTCCTGTTAACACTAGAAAAGGTCTTGAGAATGAAATGTGGGTAGGGGGAAGAAGAAGCAAATGAAGAGACTATATTCCTTTGTATAGCTTAGAACACTTAAAAATTGTCTGAAAATCTTTCAAAAATCAATGGGAATCTTCAAGTACTAAATCCATATATACCTGGGGATTAAACGATGAGCCAAACTGAAGATAAAATATTTCTAAAATATTTCCTTCTACAATGATCTTGAATTGAGAATCAATTTTGCTGTCATTATTGACCAAGTATAAAGATGTTCTTCACAAAATTTCACATCACAGAAGTATTTTGAGAACTTTCTAGTTTCATGAGTCTACATATTCCTGATCCAGGATGTGAACATGTTTCATCTCATTTTTCAACTCTGCTCTCTTGGTGGTGACTTCATGTTATATATTTTGAAAATAATTCATACACCATAAGATTTCCATGATTAACTTTCAATCGCTGCCATTGGTATGGTGACAGGGGACAAAAGTATGTATTCACGTATTTGACATTCAAAAAAAAAGAACAGGAATAGGAAGTTAAAGGAGGAGAATGAGAAAGGCTGGTAGATGTTTGTGCTTTATACAGAACGTAAGATGGAGAAAGAATATCATATGAAAATTTCTAAGATTTCCAAGGACAGGACAAGGCTTATGCTTCAAGATCACATGGCAAGAAAGTACCAGATACTTGGCTTAAAACAATTTTAACATTTTGGTATAAAAAAAAATTGTGTACTCTTAAAATGTACTAAAAACAAGCTCAAGCTAGAGCAAGCTTGTGGCTCTTTGATGTAGGACAAATTCAGGAAAGAGCCGTTGGAGCCCTATGAGTGAGTTTTCCCAAAGGATTATAAAAGGATGCAGTGCTGAGCCAGTGCACATTCCTTCTCACGGTCTCCTTTACCTTTTCCCTGCTTCCTTTCTGATGTCTCTTGTTGTTTATGGCGGCACATTTAGGGCTTCTTTCTTTTAACGAATTCTTTAGCCTTTGACTTGCCTGTCACCACTGAGTTTTATGCTTTTGTTGTAAGGCAGTGAGCTTGCTCCACACACAGTCCAAATTGAGCAAAAACCCCTTCAAAAGCCCCCCAAATGATGGCATCGTCCTTTTTAATGTACACTTAGAGAATGAAACAATCTGTTTCATTCCTTGTGTTAGAACAGCTGGAATGAAATGAATAGAGGGGGCTGAGCACTTCTGCAAAATCTTTGATAATAGAGAAGTACAAGTGTTCCCCATCAGCAGTAGGATGATAATTTCTCTGGTATGAATGATGTAACCAAGTGGTTGTATATTACTGCCCCATTCTTTCTTGTCCCAAGACACCCTTGGAAATGTGATGCTACATCTCAATGGGATTTTCCAGTACAAAGATTCTTTTCAAATAATATAATTGTGGATACACACCACTCCTACAGAGGTAAGTATACTGAAGATGTGCCAAAACATTAGGGCAGAAATTCAGTTCCCATGGCACACAAGCAAGAATCCAGCCATTTGCAGCAATAAATAAATTTTTTGTAGACTCCAAGATTATAAAGTATACAGTCTCTATAAGACTCAAATTGCTTGTTTATTTGTTTTGAAGTAAAACAGCCTGATACATGAAACAAGAGAAAAAAATTATACAAGAATGCAGAATATTTTTGTTTCACAGCTGAAATTGGTATATTTCTATTGTTCTCCCACATAGGAAGCCTATAGGCAATGAGAGATGATATGAAGAGATAATAATTCTTTGCTTACTCTTGGTTGAACTTTTACTTCCTTGACTTTCAGAGACTATGTAAACAAACAAGTAAAATAAAAACAACAGAAGCACTAAAAAAAATCTTCTAATCTAAGTCTCAACCAAAATGAAGTCCAGGAGAAAAAGAATAGCATAACACTGGAGATAAAATGGGCATAAATAAACAGATAGTTGGGTGTCAAATTTCTAGAAATCATGTCGTAATGCACAGCAGTTGAATAAACCTGCCATTAGACATGTGAAGATCTACCATGTAGAACACATAATAGACATAATTTGGATGCTCCAAAGGGAAAAATTAATGGTTAACCATAGAGGGGTAGATAACCAGTTCAACATAAGAAAGAAAATTTTAATTACATGTGATCAACAGTAATATGACCACCATTATTGGGAGTTCCTAAGCAGAGATTGTAGTAAGGAAGACCAGAGTATTCCCTGCCTGAATTTCCTAGGCTATCATATTGAAGCTATAATGGTACGGTTTGTATGTAAAGAGATTTACTCACTTAGGAGCACCAAGAAAAATTAAATGTAAGACTCTCTTCTGGTAAGGAAGGGTCTGAATCCTAGATCACTGTCCAGAACTATAGGCTTTAGTGGATACTTGTTTTGATCTAATATTTATTTCCCCTCTTTTTTTTTTTTTGGCTAAGGTCACCCTGATTTTCCAGGGAAAACCAACTCTCTACCACTCTTCATTCAGTTAAGGTTTATATGCCCCAGTCCCAGGGGAATTCTTGACATAGATTTGCTCAATAAAATCATTACATGCCTGGCCACAGTAATTTGCCAAGCAATGAGTGTGTGATTCACAACAAGCTAGTTAGGGCTAATGAGGAGTCTCTAGGCTAGTGTTGTTGAGAGGTCAAAACAAAAGCTGGAGTTTCTGGAAGTTATTTTGTCATCATGATGAAAGAGCCTATATGAAAATAAAGTCAAAAAAAAAAAAGTCAAAAAAAAAAAAGAAAAGAAAGTCAACTCAGAGTCAAGCAGAGCTTAGATAGGGGCAGAGCAAAAAAGGAGTAAAAATTCATGTAAGTTCTTAAAAAACCAGTCATGCCTAAAACTAATTTTACCCCTAGACTGCTTATTCTTTGAGCCTCCCTGTCTCTGAATACCTGTGGTACTTCAGCTTATTTGAGTTGGTTTTCTGTCACATACAACCAAAGTGTTCTGATTACTACATGGATGTCCAGTGAGACCAATAGTGGAAAAACCCTGGAGAGTCAATAGTCACCAAGGGCCAGGAGAAGAGCAATGGCAAATTTGGCTGCCTCATGATTTTGTCTAGGAGCTGGCCTTGAATATCATACACTATTGACTTTAACCAGTATCTCTCTTTAAATCGTTGATTGACTCTTAATTTTTTTTTCTCTCTCAACCTCTGCTAAATTATTTAGTTTCCTCATAGCCTTTCCAAGCCAATCACACTGATTTCAGTTATTCTAGACATTAGGCTGTCTTTTTAAAGGCCCAAATACATGGGTACAATTTGATATAACAGAAAAATTTGGTAAATTGATTGAAAATACTTATCTGTTGGGGCACCTGGGTGGCTCAGTCCGTTAAGCATCCAACTCTTGATTTTGGCTCAGGTCATGATCTCAGGATCCTGGGATTGAGCTCCACCTCGGACTCCATGCTCAGCATGAAGTCTGAGGATTCTCTCCCTCTCCAACTGTCCCTCCCCTGCTTGTGTGCATTCTCTCTTTCTCTCTCTCAAATAAATAAATCTTTTAAAAAGTACTTACCTGTTATTGTCTTACTGTAGTCCACCCTTCACTTTTTTATTTTTGTATTGAGTTATTTATTATTGAGTTATATATTATCTTTGTGTTAAATTGGTGTTTTTGTTTTTTTGGTAACTCTTAAATTCTTTAAATACTTTGGTCTGGTCCTTGATACATACTGTTTTTATTTGGAAAGAAATTTAATTCAATTTGATTAGACACAATTTCTAGCACACAGTGAATCCTTAAGCAGTTATTTTTCTGTTTTGTTTCTGATAGAATGTGTTTCACAATGACAGAAGACGACGTGATAAGAAAGCTAGGTAAGTAACTAAATTAGAATGTAGGTTGCCAACATCTTAAGGTAGGGAAACACAATAGGTTTTTCTATTTCTCACTGCTTGTTCTTGAGAAAAAAACCTGAGGAACTCTACTCTTGTGAAATAGTGAAGAAAGAAAACCAGTACCTTTTTGTTTCTGATTGCAGTGTTTCTTGATTTTTTTAGATAGTAAAACATGTATAGAAAATAATAGTACTTATTCCAAATAACTGAAGTTAAAATCCAAGATTGCTGCATGGTATAAGAAAGTCTTCCACTTTCATTATTTTGAATGTAGCTGTCCAGTTTTTCCAACACCATTTGAAGAGACTATCTTTTTCCCATTGAATATTCTTGCCTCCTGTGTCATAGATTAATCGACCATAAAAGCATAGGCTTATTTCTGAACTCTCCATTCTTTTCCATTAATCTATGTGTCTATTTTTGTGCCAGTAAAATACTGTTTTGATTACTACAGCTTTGTGGCGTATCTTAAAATCTGGGATTGTGATACCTCTGGCTTTGTTCTTCTTTCTGAAGATTGTTTTGGCTATTCGAGCTCTTTTGTGGTTCCAAAAATAAACTCAAAATGGATTAAAGACCTACATGTAAGACCTGAAACCAGAAAATTCCTAGAAGAAAACATAGTCATTTCTTTTACAGCAGGTGTAGAAACAATTTTCTAGCGATGTCTCCTCTGGCAAGGGAAGTAAAAGTAAAATTAAAATATTGGGACTATACCAAGAAAAAAAAAAAGCAGCTTTGGACAGTGAAGGAAACTATCAACAAAACAAAAAGGCAACCTATGGAATCAGAGAAGATATTTGCAAATGATATATCTGATAAAGGGTTAATATCCAAAATATTTAAAGAACTTATATAACTCAACACCAAAAAACCCCACAAATAATCGAATTAGAAATGAGCAGAGGAGGGGCGCTTGGGTGGCTCAGTCGTTAAGCAGCTGCCTTCGGCTCAGGTCATGATCTCAGGGTCCTGGGATTGAGCCCCGCATCAGGCTTCCTGCTCAGTGGGGAGCCTGCTTCTCCCTCTCCCACTCCCCCTGCTTGTGTTCCCTCTCTTGCTGTGTCTCTCTCTGTCAAATAAATAAATAAAATCTTAAAAAAAAATTTAAAAAATGAGCAGAGGATCTGAATAGACATTTTACCAAAGAAGACATACATGTGTCCAACAGACACATGAAAAGATGCTCAACATTACTAATCATCAGGGAAATGCAAATCAAAACACAGTGAGATGTCACCTCACACCTATTAGGATTGTTAAAATAAAAAAGACAAATAACAAGTGTTAGTGAGGTTGTGGAGAAAAAGGAATCCTCATGCACTGTTGGTGGGAATGCAAACTGATGCAGCCACTGTGGAAAACAATATGGAGGTACCTCAAAAAATTAAAAATAGGATTACCATATGATCCAGTAATCCCACTACTGGATATTTCCCAAAGAAAATAAAAACATAGTTTGAAAAGGTAGATGCATCCCTCTGTTTATTGCAGCATTATTTGGAAGATAATGGAAGCAAGATATGGAAACAACCTGAGTGTCCATCAATAAATGAATAAAGAAGATGTGGTATATACACACAATGTAATACTCTATCACGTTTTTTAAACTAGCAAAACATGTATAGAAAACAATAGTACTTATTTTAATGAGGTTAAAAGTAAAGATTGCCAGAATGGTCTGGGTTAGAATTCAGGGGTTGTGGGATTTAGTCCTGGATCTGTCTCTATACTCTGTTCTCAACCAACAGGCAGTCTAGACCCATGCTTTCTAGACTTGATTGACTGTTGGAATCATTGGTAGAGCTTGTTAAAAGTAGAGATTCTTCAGCGGACCCTACCCCCAAGAGATTCTGATTCAGCAGGTCTGGGGTGGGGCTATGCATTTGTATTTCCAGGGTGGCTGATGTGCTGATCCTTAAAAAATCACTGGTCTACACCTTAGTTTTTCTCATCTTTATAATGTAGGGATCCAGTTAGGCCTATCTATTATAGCCCTAAAAAATAAGAAACAATTTCAAATTTTTAAGGGGACGAAGATTTCAGCTTAGAAGTTCCATACTTTAAAATATTAATAAAAGTTTAACTCTTCTAAGCACCACGTAAGACTATAGAATGAACATTGGCACCAACGAACAGATGTGGGAATAGAAACACTGGATGTTTACATGTCTAAAGTAATCCAGCTGGGGGGGGCTTGGGTGTCTTAGTCAGTTAAGTGTCCAACTCTCGATTTCTGCTCAGGTCATGATCTCAGGGTTGTGAGATCAAGCCCGGCATGGGGCTCCATGCTGAACATGGAGCCTGCTTAAGATTCTCTCTCTCCCTCTCCCTCTGCTCTTCCCCCTACTTGCTCACTCTCTCTCAAATAAATAAATAAACAAACAAATAAATAGATAATGTTATCCATCTGGACAGTAAGAAAGTTACGACTAATCTTGTCTCTCAACTCAAAGCCCTGTTTTCTTTTATATGGTATGTATGGTTTTTATAAGTGAACAATAACCCCTTTATAGCCGGTTCATGCTGTTTACAATGGGTATTCTCTTTGCTTGGGTGACACATGACTCTTGGATATAGCTTTGTGGCAGAGGCAGGTAATAGTTTAAAAGAAGAATAACAATAAGAAATGATAATAGTAATAATGAAGAAGAAGAAAACAACTGCAAAGCACAAGAGAAAGAGCATTTTCTGGAACAAGCACTTGTCATCTCTGAAGGTATCAATACTGCTATCAAGAGGGTCTCAGTCTGGACTCTTTTGCAAGAACCCTCAACCCTATACACTCTTGTGGGGTAATTATATATATATATATAATTATATATATATAATTAATTGAGATGAGACACCAGCTATGAACAGATTTAGCTAACACTGCAGTTCTCTACCTTCTGTCTGAACCTAATTACTATCCCCCACCAACAAATGTTTGCTCTTACCTCACCTTCAGTATCTCAGCTGTTGAAAAGTAAATCCCCAAACATTCCTTGATTAAGTTCTTGTTTCATGCTTGTAAGTTAATACTGAGATGCTGAGCCATAAGGCAGAGGCATTGTTAATGACAACTACAATGAAAAACAAAGTGAGAATTAATTTGTTCCCATAGCTGTTAATGGGGGCTCCTCTGAGGCAATGCCAGCGTAACGCCAGTTGCCACACTGAGCTAACAGGAATTGCATCAGGTCGTGAATGGCCAGCAAACACCACCATTTAGCATATAGTACAATTTCAGGCCATCTAACAGGTTGGGCCTCATGATGCCTTCATTTTTTATTTTTTGTTTCAGATATAGTTTTTTAGACACGTTTGCATAACAGCTTTGCTAATCTTAAATATTAAAACAACCCGCAAATCATACTATTTGATTTCCGTGACTTTCGTTGTTGCATTTTTTAGCCCATTCTTTTTAATCTTGAGTTAGGAAAATTAATTTTGTAATATGTTTCTGAAGGTTATAGAAGACTAAATGCTCATTTTGTAAAGGGGCTCTCTGACTTGTACTTCTTAGACCAGTCAAACTAAATAAAAATAAGAACCGATATAGAGTTAGCATATTTCTGTTGAATGAAAAGAACATTGAAAATATAGTAATCTCTCCTATTATAATTCTCTCATTTGTCAACAGCATGAACTTTTAAAAATTAAGAAAGTAGAAAAAATATGTCAAAATTTTTTTTAAAATTAGCCTATGAAACACATAATACAATGTCTTTAGTGTTTTTTGTTTAAGATGCACCCCTGAAAACTTTGTTGACAACCTAGAAATATCAAGATCCTCTGTTTGAGGAGGAGAGGGTCAATTGTCTACTCCCTTGAGGAGGGGGACGCATGATGGGCGTGTTGAAGTGGTGATTTTGTAACGAGGTAAACAATACTTCAGAGCACTTGGAAATAGGTGATCTGTTCCATGACTAAGGATAATAGAAATCTCCACAATTTCCTTAATATTGGCTGGCTAGTGCACATGGATCTATCTTTTTTCTCATCAAATCTTGAAAGGCTTGTAAGTATTTCATCACTGTGAGGAACATGCCCCATGTATTACCATAATTTTTCAGTAGGAAAACAGGATTTATTTTTAAAAATTGTACTTTCTTATGTTTTCTCGTGTTCTGTCACAGGAGATGAGTGTTCTATCGTGTCAGAAGAAGAGATGGCATTTTTCAGATAGTGTATGGACCTTGGCACATGAAGTTACATAATCTGGGGGAAGCCCATGTGCACAGTGCAGCACAGTTTTGGGGTGCTCCTTCTGGTCAGGGCCAGAACAGCTAGACTTTCTGGCCTGTTGCCCCTGGGCTGTTATATCTTTGGTCTTAAGCAGCCATGTCAGGTTGGTCTGATAGGGAAAGCCTACAGATGGTGAGCAGGATGAGTAATGTCCAGTATTTGCTGCTTGGCTATGGTGCTCTAAATTCAGCAGTGAAGGTCTAGATAAGTACTTCAGGGGCCATTTTGAATCAAGGTCTTTGGGACCTTCTGGAGGAGTCCTTTTTCAGGTTTTCAAAAAGAAAGCTGTGTAGTCTGAATTGTGCCTGGGATGGGAACTCAGAATGGTAGCAAGGTGAATACTCTTAGTAGACAGAGCTGAGGGCAGAGGCTCTACATCATTACTTTACAGATACTGAATTCATCTCTTATTATGGATCATTTGTATTCTTTTAATGATGTCCATAGTAGTTGCATGGTAACTGCTCTAATAATATGTATGTTCATAAATTGGATCTTAATGAGGAAACATTCTGTTGGAAATTTCAGCATTATATTAATCAATGAATGGGAGAATTTTGGAATTGCTATCTATAATTTTAACTGTTTTAATTTTTTGAATGGTTGTAAGAGTTGATTCGAAAATTGTTTTATTCTGGTGATATATTTTTCATTAATGGTGACTGTTAATGATTTGGAATGTGCTTGCATCATTTTAATTAGATAGAAATAAATAGAAAGTGCTCCCTAGTACTTTTGGGCACAGGTGGGAGTTCTGGCTACTGTACTCTACTGATACCATCTGGGCACCATGTGATTTCAGTCCCCCCTCCCGGCCCCCAGTGTGAACAGAGACTGAGTAGGGTATCTGGACTAATGTCTCAAACTGTCCATGATGCAGTGGTGCCCCATATTTCCCTGCTGGAGTGGCATAAGAGACGACCAGCAAAAATTAAAGATTCGTATAAGATCCAGAATTTCATGACTTGATGCTCAAAAAGTCCAGGTTCAATAAAAATTAACTAGTCCTACCAATGAGCAGGCAAATCTCAACTACAATGAAAAAAGACAATTAATAGATACCAATACCGAGAAGAAAGAAATGTTATTTGACAAAGGTTTTAAAGCAGCTACCACAAAAATGCTTCAGTGGCCAATGACAAACACAACTGAAGCAAATAAAAAGTCTCAGCAAATAAATGCAAGTTTCAGCATATAAATAGAAAGTTTCAGCATATAAATAGAACATAAAAGAAAAACAAAATGGAAGTTTAGAAGTGAAAAATAATATTAAATTAAAAACTCAGTGAATGGGCTCAAAAGCAGAATGAAGGGGATGGAGGAAGCAATCAGTGAAGTTGAATAAAGACAACAAAAATTTTTCAGTCTGAACAATGGAGAGAAAATTGGGTGAAAAAATTAATAGATCTCTGGGATTTTACCTGAAGATCTAACATTCTTGTCATCAGAGTCCTGGAAGACAGGGAAAATAGCTCAAGACTGAAAGGTAAACTATGTCCTGGGCCATAAAATAAACCTCAGCAAAGTTAAAAGAATTAAAGCCATTAAAGTCGGTTCTCTGATCAAAATGAAATCAAACTGGAAGTCAAGAACAGAAAAATAATAGAAAAATTATCAAATATTCAACTTAAAAACAGACTTCTAAATAAATTATGGGTTAAAGAAACAGTCTGAAGGTAAACAAGAAAATATATTGGATTGAATGAAAATGAAAATAGAACATACTGAAATTTGTGTGACACAGCTAGATCAGTACCAAGAAGGAAATTTATAGCATTAAATACGTGAGAAAAGAGAGCAAGTCTCAAAACAATAATTTCAACTCTGACCTTAAGAATGTAGAAAAAGAAAAGCAAAAATAAACATAAAGCAAGCAGAAGGATATAAGGACAGAAATAAATAAAATGGAAAGGAGAAAAACAATAAAACAAAGACTTTTTTGCAAAGGTCAATAAAATTTACCAATTGATAAAAAGAGAAGGCACAAATTATCAATATTAATAGTAAACAGGGGATATCACTATAGATCCTGCAGACATAAAAAGGAAAGTAGTCGAACACTGTAAATTACTCAGATAAACTTGAGGGCTTAGATGAAATGGATCAATTTCTTGAAAAGCACTAACTACCACAAATGACTAAATATGAAATAGATAATTTAAATAGTTCTGCAACTATCTCCCCCCCCCCCCCCGCCCCGTGGTTGACATCTTTATTGCTTTGGAGGTGGGGGGTAGGTGCTCAGGAGCTTCTGGTGGGGCTGGCCGCTTCCACTTTACCATCACAGGCTTCTGGCTGCGCAGGATGGCTCTGGCTATGTGAATGGCAGCCATGCGCAGATCTGGGCGGTACTTGTTCTTGCGGATCATGTGCCTGAAGCTGCTGAGGGTAGGTAGCCAGTGCATTCTCGCTCATGCTGGTCCCTACATAGGAGGTGGTGGGTTTTCGCGGGTCCCATCTCCATTTCATGACCCCCACTACAGGTCTGCCCTCGGCCACTGGCTCCACGCCCACAGTCTTGTGGTGAATCAGCTTGTTGTAGCGGAATGAGCTGTGAGCCTTCAGGTTACTGGGCTCAGTGCTGTTTGTCTGCTTGTTCCTCTTGATCAGGAACCTGGAGTGGTTCCGCACAACCATCCGTTGTAGGTGGGCGGACATGGCGGTGGTGGGCAGACTTGGCGACAGCTCTCTACCGTGGCCAGAGAGGGAAAGAGGCCCATAGTCCTGCAACTATTAAGAAAACTGAATTCATAATTTAAAAACTCATGAAAAAGAAATCACCAGGCCCAAATCATTTTAGTAGGAAATTCCACTGAACTTTTAAGAAAGAATTAAAACAAATTATGCACAGTCTCTTCCAGAAAAAGAGAAGACAAGGGAATACATCTTAATTCATTTTATGGAGCTAGTATTACACTGATACTAAAACTATATAAAGATAGTAAAGAAAACAAAAACTACAGTCCGATATCCCTCATGAAATTAGACACAAAAGTCTGTAACAATTTAGCAAATAGAATTAGGTAATCTATATGAGGAATTATATGCCATGGCCAAGTGGGGTTTATTACAGTGATGCAAGATTGGTTCAGTCCACAAAAGCTATTATATGATCCACCATATTAACAGGCTAAAGAAGAAAAACCATATGATATCAATTGATACAGAAAATGTGTTTGACCAAAATTCAACACTATTCATAATGAAAATTCTCAGAAAAATTGGAGAAGAGGGAAACTTCCTCAACTTGATAAAGGGCATCTATAAAAAATCTACAACCAATACTTAATGGTAAAGAATTTGAATGCTTTCCCCCTATGATTAGGAAGAAGGTGAAATATCTGCTCTTATATATTCAACATGGTTCTGGAATCCTAGCCAGTGCAATCAGATTAGCAAAGGAAATAAATATCATACAGATTAGAAAGGAAGCAATACAGTGCTTCCTATTTGCAGATGACGTGATTGTCTACACAAAAATCCCAAGGATTCTACTAAAAACTCCTAGAAAATAAGTCAATTCAGCAAGCTTGAAGGATACAAGATAAACATCCAAAAAATAATTGTCTTTCTATATGCTGATGATAAACACATAGAAAAAAAAGATTAAAATTCAATCCCATTTAAAATTGTTTAAGAGAAATGATTAGGTGTGAACATAAAACAATATGTGTAGGACTTACATGCTGAAAAATAAAACCTGCTGATGAAATAAATCAAAGAAGATCTAAATAAATAGATATATTCTGTTCAAGGTTTGGAAGACTCAACATAGTGAAGATGTCATTTGTCCTTAAATTGACATCTAGGTTAAATGCATTTCTTTTTTTTTTTTTTAAGATTTTATTTATTTATTTGAGATTGAGAGAAAAGAGAGCACAAGCAGGGAGGAGGGGCAGAAGGAGAAGCAGGCTCCCCCACTGAGCAGGGAACCCTATGTGGGACTCGATCCCAGGACCCTGAGATCATGACCTGAGCCAAAGGCAGACATTTAACCAACTGAGCCACCCAGGCACCCTAAATGCATTTCTTATTAAAATACCAACAAAATTGTTTTGTAGACATAGAGAAGTCTATTGTAAATGTCGTATGAAAAGGCAAAGAAACTTCACTAGTTAATTTTAAAAAAGAAGAATAAAAATGGAGGAATTGGCCTACCCAATTTCAAAACTTATTATATAGCTAAAGTATTGAAGACTGTGTGGCATAAGTAGAGATATACATAGGTCAATGGGACACAATAAAGAGCTCATAAGTAGATCGCATAAATATGTTCAACTGACTTTTTACAAAGATGCAAAAGCAATTCAATGGAGGAAGAACAGCTTTTTAAACTAAAGATGCTAGAGTAATTAGGCATCTATCAACAAAAATATAACCTTTACCTAAACCTCACATCTTAGATAAAAATTATCTCAAAATGCATCATTGACTTACATGTGAAACATAAAAGTATAAAACTTTTAGAAAAAATACAGGAGAAAATAGTTGGGATCTAAAAGCATGATTTACAGAAGGGAAAATGAATTAATTACATTTGATCAAAATAAAAACTTTTGCTCTGCAAAAGATACTTTTGAAAGGACAAAAAAGACAAGCTACAGACTTGGAAAAATTACTTGCAAACCACATGTCTTACAAAAAAATAGTATCTATAACATGTAAACAACTCTCAAAATTCAATAGTAAAAAAAATAAGCAATCCAATCAGAAAATAAGCAAAAGATCAAATATTTCACTGAAAAGTATATGAAGACAGCAAATAAATGTGTTCAATAATAGTCAACATAATTAGCCATTAGAGAAAAGCAAATTAAAAATACAAGATATCACTATACTCCTACCAGAATGGCTAAAATAAAAAATAGTGATAAAACTGGGTGCCTGAGTGGCTCAGTTGGTTAAGTGTCTGCCTTTGGCTCAGGTCATGATCCCAGGGTCCTGGGATCGAGTCCCACATTGGGCTCCCTGCTCAGCAGGGAGTTTGCTTCTCCCTCTACCCCTACCCCCTGCTTGTGATCTCTCTCTCTCTCTCAAATAAATAAAATCTTTTTTAAAAAAATAGTGAAAACTAAATGCTTATGAAGATGAGGATAAATTGGATCACTCATACATTGTTGGTGGAAATGAATATGGTACATCCCTAAAAAGGGTTTGGCAGTTTCTTAAGGAAATTTAAGATGCAAGTGCCATACAACCCAATAATTGCACTTATGGGCATTTATCCCTGAGAAATAAAAACTTATGTTCACACAAAAACCTCCATACAAATGTTCACAGCATCTTCATTGATAGTAGCCACATACTAGAAACAACCGAGTTGTCTTTCCATAGATGAATAGTTAAATAGTCTAATGTACATGGAATACTACTCGGGAGTTAAAAATGAATGAACTATTGACACACACAACAACTTGGATGAATCTCAGAGAATTTTACTGAGTGAAAAAGGATGTTTCCAAAAGGCTACATACTGAATTATTCCCTTTATTCAACATTCTTGAAATGACAAAATTGTGTAACTAGAGAACATATTGGTGGTTTCCATAGGGTAAGAATGAGGGGATGGAAACTATAAAGAGAAACATTAGTAATCCTTGTAGTGATAGAAATGTATCCTGTATCTTGGCTATATCAGTGTCAATATCCTGGTTGTGATATTGTACTATAGTTTTGCAAGCTGATACCATTGGAGAAAACTGAGTAAAGGGAACATGAGACCTCTATGTAGTATTGCTTAGTTTTATGTGTATCTACAGTTTTCTTCAACTAAAAAAAAAAGTTTAATTAAAGTTATAGGAGCAAGTTTGACTTTCTCATAAATACAAGATTTTACCCAAATGTTTAAAAAATTCAATATTTAATATATACCCAAATATTTTGGATTTATTCTTATCATGTATTAAGTAACATAAAGAAAAAATATAATTAAATTTTTTTTTAAAGATTTTATTTATTTATTTGAGAGAGAGAGACTGAGAGAGAGAGAGCATGAGAGGGGGGAGGGTCGGGAGGGTCAGAGGGAGAAGCAGACTCCCTGCTGAGCAGGGAGCCCAATGCGGGACTCGATCCAGGGACTCCAGGATCATGACCTGAGCCGAAGGCAGTCGCTTAACCAACTGAGCCACCCAGGCGCCCTTAAATGTTTTTACTAAACCCAAAATGGATGTCCATCAGGTTTATTCCAATTTAGCCCAAAATGTGTTTCAAAGAAACCAAGATTTTTATCATAAGAGGAAAAAATTCACAAGGAAAGAAAGAATTTTTGAAATCACTTTTTGCAACCTCCAATAAAATAATTATGTATGTAATACTTATACCAAAACTTGCATAAATATTTTGATGGGGAATTTTATAATGGATGTATCAGGCTGACAGCACTGGAATCCATTGATAAAACTTCACTGAATATCAGTTTATCACTAAACAAAAAAACAAAAAACGGTACAAACAGATACTGTACAAATGGAAACCACTGGATATTAAGTGGATCCGCCATGGTACAATAGGGAACACACAGCACCAGCCATGAGGTGTTGTTACCTCACAAATACCACTGAAAATATTAATATGACTCTATTTAAAATTCTATCTCTATCCACCTGTTTGTAGGAAACCTGGCGATAAGGAAGGGGTTAAGTGACAATTTAAGGAAATAATTACACACCTCAAGACTAAGAGAAATTCAACATGAAAAACAACCCAGTTTTTTTGTGTTCTGATTTGAACACACAATCTAAGAAAGAGTGGAGGGAAAATTAAATGTGGACTAGATAATGATGACATTAAGAAGAAATTGCTTAACTATATAGATGCTTGGTGGCATTGTGGTTGTTTAAAATGGTCCCTATCTTCTAGAAATTTATATTGAACTTATGGGTAAAATTATATGATGTCTGGAATTTGCTTTAAAAAAAACTCGGGTTATTGTTATTTATTTTTTATTTTTTTAATTTAAATTCAATTAGCCAACATATAGTACATCATTAGTTCCAGATGTAGTGTTCAATAATTTAACAGTTGCATATAACACCCAGTTCTCATCACATCACATACCCTCCTTAATGCCCAATTACCCCATCCCCCCCACCCGCCTCCCCTCCAGCAGCCCTTGATTTGCTTCCTATAGTTAAGAGTCTCTCATGGTTTTTCTCCCTCTCTGATGACTTCCCATTTAGTTTTCCCTCAAAAAAATAAAATAAAGTAAAATTAAATTAAATTAAATAAAACACTTCAGATATGTAACACTACCAGTGACAACAATGAAAGTGGGAAAATGGGGACGTATTGAGACTATTGACCAATAGTTGGTAGTTGTTGAATTTGGAGGATGGACATACAAATAATCATTATATCATTCTTTATACTTTTGCATGTGTTTGAAAATCTTCCATTAAAAATAATACATAATTTAACACCCAGTGCCCATCACAACCAGTGCCCTCCATCACTAAATTCTACTCCCAAAATGAATATTACACTATATGTTAACTAACTAGAATTTAAATAAAAAATTGACACAACAACAAAACAATACATGCATAATGTACAATTTATGCCATGCCAAAGCAAATGGAGATCTCAGAAATGATTGTCAGCTTTTCATAGGATATTTTAAAACAGCTGAAGTGATCTATCTCTGGGTCTCCCTCAAATTGTGCCAGTCACACAAATTGAATGCCCTTCTACTTTTCCTGATAGCCCTTTATAATATCATTGGTCATCTAGAGGCTAAGACTCTAATATACCCTGACTTTTCTCACTGTAGCAGCCCTTAGACAGATCGATTGTATATCTATCCTCTCAGGGATCCTGATTTCAATTGATTTCTGAAGCTTTGTGGTAACATGGTTAAAGGTATTGCTGTGAAGGTGTTTATGGTCAAAAATGGTAAGCAAACACAAATGGGAAGAAATATTATTTGTTTGGCCCTCCCCTATGCCCCCCTTCCTTCCTTCCTTCCTTTCCACTTCCCTTCCTTCCTTCCTTCCTTTCTTTTTTTTTTTTTAAGATTTTATTTATTTATTTGACAGAGAGAGACACAGCGAGAGAGGAGCACAGGCAGGGGGAGTGGGAGAGGGAGAAGCAGGCTTCCCGCCGAGAGGGGAGCTCGATGAGGGGCTCGATCCCAGAACGCTGGGATCATGACCTGAGCCGAAGGCAGGCGCTTAACGACTGAGCCACCCAGGCGCCCCTTCCTTTCTTTTTCTACCTTCTTGCCTAGGGATTCCCTTGCTATTAGTTGTGTAATATATAATAATAAGAAGAAAGAGATAGTTACCCAGGGCAAATATCTTTTGCACTTGATCAGGGAAGAAACAAAATAAAACAGAACATATTTTGTACAGTATGTTAGCCTGCTGAGTTGTCATAGGAGACCAGAAAATTATACTCTTGTTCAAACTTATGAAGTTAGAAAAAAAAAACATGCAAATTAAGTGCGAAACATAAGTTATTCTGAAAACAAACAAGAACAGCAACATTAAAGGAACAGGGTCATCAAGGGAAATTCAAATCCAGGACACAGCTGCATAAAACCTTGGACAGTGAAGAGTAGCAATACTCATGGAAAGAAGGAAAGGATTACATTAAAAGAGAATGCTCAATGAAAAGGAAATGGACTGAATCTATTTTTATTTAGAGGAGGCCATTGTTAGATATTTTAATTACTGTTTAAAATATCTTTAAGGAACAGCTTCCATTTACATTACAGAAAACAGAATGGAATTTTGCTTCATTTGTTGAGTGTCTTTATAGCTATAGGATATAGAAAGTGAATATACTGCTACCTAATGTGGTCAAAGAAGAGATTACTCATTCATTAATTTAGTAATTCAACAGGAGGAAGGGGGGCATAGAGGAGGGCCAAACAAATAATATTTCTTCCCATTTGTTTTCCTGCTATGTGATGAGCATTAGTGGTTCAAAATTAAGAAGGTATAGTCCTCAACTTTCATGTACTTAAAATCCTGCAGGGGTTCACTGTAAAGTGAATGTAGTCATGGAGGTATACGTAGAGTTCAAGAGGAACACAAAAATACCCCTAAGTCATACCAGGGACACAAAGATTAAAGGAAGTTTTGAAGGACTATAAAAGTTATTGTAATGGGTGGGGGGGGAAGCCCTAGTGATGGGTGTGTTGCCAGTGGGTTGGGAGAAGTTAAGCATCTCAAGCATTCTAAAATCATGTCTGCAAGGGCGCCTGGGTGGCTCAGTCGGTTAAGCGACTGCCTTCGGCTCAGGTCATGATCCTGGAGTCCCTGGATCGAGTCCCGCATCGGGCTCCCTGCTCGGCCCGGAGCCTGCTTCTGCCTCTGACCCCCCCCCCCCCCCAATGTGCTCTCTCTCTCTCGTTCTCTGTCTCAAATAAATTAAAAAAAAAATCTTATAAAAAAAATAAAATCATGTCTGCAAAAGCTGGAAACAGTCTAAAATTGCAAGTGATTAGTTTCTATTAGGCCAGGAGGTATATTTTGGTGGCCAGAAGGAGGTGCTAGAGGTGAAAGGGGCACAAAGCACAAAGGTCTGTGTGATACACTGTATAAAGCAAGCTTTATATTTTAAAGCAGAAAAGGAATTGAAGGGTGTTAACATGGGAGGTATGATATAATCTGACATGCATTGCAGGAAGATAGCGCCATGCTCAAGCTGAGTGGTGGTATTCTTTAGAGTACTGAAGAGGTGGTAAGAAAATCCATGTGGATTCGATTTCAGTAATATTCTCTTGTATCTAGTATCTGTCATTAATAAGAAGCTAATATTTGCAAAATAGTGCCTGTCATTCTTATATCCATTTTGTGCTCTCTCCTGCTCTGTCCTATAATCAGAGTGGCTAATCCCTGTAAACTATACTTCCCAAGCTCCCTTGTCCACTGATCTTTTAGTAAGGTTTGACCGATTGTAGTTACTCACGGGAGATCAACAGGAAGAGGGGAGAAGTCAGGTTACTTCTCCAAATACCAGTCAATTTTATTATAGTTTTTAAATTTTTAAAAAAAATTTTAATAGGGCTTCAAGGATAGTTGAGTAGTGTGGTAAGACACCTCCAAAAATAGCCATATATACAAGATGAAATTTGTAAATTTAAAAATAAAGGTACAAAATATTCTTAGGGCTCAAGCAGGGAGTGAGAACTACTAGCTGATTACAGAAAAAGAGAAAAGAAAAAGAAATAGGCTTCATATGCTGAAATGTTTGAATTCACTCAAGCCATAATTTATTCTGGGGCAAGAGTTGAAAGAATCACAGAGTTATGTTCCCGTTGCATCACTGACCTTCATAATATTCCTGGTCTCCTTGTATTTCTCTCTGTATATCTGCTTTGAGCCCTATTTCTGTGCTTCCTGTTTTGGCCCTTACCTGATAGAAAAGGAGCTTATCATGCAGCTGTGTGGGCAGGGAGAGGCAGGTAGGTGATCAGGTGGTAAGAGAGACAAGTAAATACCTGATCTTTACCAGGGGAACCAAGAACTGATGATGTGGATTGGGAGCAGCAGAATAATTTGGGATCGAAAGCTATTCTCTAGTTTCTGGATCCAGAGAAAAAAATACTTGGAAAGATTATTCCCAACATCTATGAACTGGAAAACACACAAATTTCCTATATGGATATGGAAGAGAAAGGGATTTTTGGAGGTGGGGTAAGGGGAGTACAATTGGGAGAAGTTCCTTGTTAAATTTTAATATAAAAAAAATCATTCTTTTGTTGATTTTTTATTTTGTTTTTGGATTATGTTTCTGTCAGAAAGATAGTGTCACAGTCACGTGTAACAGAGAAAAGGACCTGGACAGAGTACCCATGTCTGCTGGATGGACAAAGAGAAAATCAACCAGTCAGCTGAAACCAAAACACCAGCATCAGGGAAAACAAAACCTATGGCAACACAACCTCTCTTCTTTTTAATGTTCAGAGACGCGGTGTGTGGCATACTCAGTGAATATTAGCGTCCAGTAGATATTGGCTTAATAAATGAATGGTGAAATAAACGACAAGACACATTTTTACTGGCACTTGGATAAAACATAATTTTAAAGACTTGATATGGGAAATAAAGTATTCTTTTACTTATCCTCAAATCCAAGTGGTTTCCAACATATACACTTAGACCAGAATTATTAGTATTATTTTTAATGAAAAAGTTTTCTCTTCTTGGGTTGAAACAGTGGGTCAAATTTTATAGACACCCGAAAGCTGTCCAAAAACAATTTGCCCTTGAAATGTGGAAACCTGAAGTGTGAACTGCCAAACACGATGCAGTCATCTATTGACATCTTCATTCCCTTCCCAAGGTATGAGATTAAGCTTTCTTTTATTTTAATGATGAAAATATTGGGTCTGTAGTATAGAAGAGTAAACTTGAATTTTCTTAATAAAAAAATACAAAGTATCATTGGCAAAACTGCAATATCCGTCCAAAAAAATGAAGCACAATAGACAGAGTATTCCATGGGCAGATGTTAACTTAAAGTGTGCATTGTTTGGGAAAGGAGTTAATTAACAACTTATTAATTGGATAGAAAATCTGAAACTGTTGTACTTCTAGCAAATACATAATTTTCTTCAAGTATTATTAAAGCATTTTTGTTGTACCTATTAAAGATTCTTGTCTCTAAGTTAATTTCATTATGCTAATAAGCTATCATCGTTACAGAACCTAAGCTTTGATCCATGTTAATTGTCGTGATCTTCAAAGACAAAGTCACCACTTACTTTAAATGAATTTTACATCTTTTTAAAGAATCACACGGAAATTAGGGGAAGTAATTAATTTTTTATTATGTGTCTCAATATTTTTAAGGGAGGAAGTCAATGGTATTGGCTAGAATTCATTTTAACATTTAACTAGGGAAAACAGCATGAGGCAAAAAAACTGTTCAGATGCAAAAGATTAAAGAAAATTTGAAACTGGGACCTAATTTGTCTTGATAAACTTTGGTGTTTAATATGCTTCTTTTGTTCTCAGTGTGAAACTGCAGGGTTTTGATTTGTAAAAACTTTTTGAAGAATTAATTCTTTCTAATTTTTATTCATTTCTTTGTCTTTCTTTTACAGTAAGACAGACAAGTTGACCTTCAAACTATAACACTTTTAAATATCTATGAACTTACAAGGTTAAATCTATTAGTGATCTGATATTAGCTATTGTACACTAACAGAGTATGTTTCTTCTGAAGCAGATTAGACCTAGCTGTTCCTATATAATAACTAGTTATTTGAACCTTAAGGGGTATAAGCAAATAATGTTATTAAATTATTTGCATTTCTCTTTGTAATGAGAAAAGGTCAAGTATGGAAATATTAACTCCTTCATTTTGTGAAAATTTTTTACATGAAGATGGAAATGTACTGGTTTTATCTTTGTTATAATCAGAGTAAGGTGCAGGTTAGAGACATTTTTCAAGCCCCATCAAACTAGATAAAAAACTGGGTCAAAATCCAGACAGGCAAAAGCAAAAGCATAATATGGTCTATTTTTTTCTTAAACTTTCAGAGAGAAGGAATGAATTACCAAAATTGTAAGAATTAATTTTGTAATCATTTATGCCATATCAAGTCACCTGACATTCTTTTTGGAAAAATATGGGGTATGAAAGGGATACATTAAACATACATTAAAAGAACAACAACATAAACACAAGAATTCACCAAATGATGTAAATAGGTGCTTCACAGAGAATAGAAATGTATTAAATGGGATTTTTTAGAGAAAATCTAGTGGCTGTAATAAAACTGTTAGCAAAGAGGAACATCACAATACAACAAACAAGCTAATGATGAGGTTTTACTTTGCTATGAAGGATTTCTGATCCCATTGGAGAGGTGATGAACTCATCATAATAATTTCTTGAGAGAGAAACCAATAGTTCTCAGTTCTTTCTGTGCGAAAATTAGGTGGTGATGACAAAAATGTGAATTCTAGCATGGTGCCCAAGGCTTTATGTTTTTAACAAGTATTCATAGGTGATTCTAATGCAGATGGTTCATAGACCACAAACCTTAAACATTGATAAGATTAAGAACAAACTCAAATTTTATCTGATGATAAACTTTCTCTGACTTTAAAATACATTTTTAAAAAATACACTTCAATTCATAAAATTCTTTATTAGTCAAGGTTCCACAATATATCTAGAAAATAGCCATATAAATTAAAATGTTGGCTTAATAACTTTAGTATTAGTGGCATCTTATGTACTATGTTAAAATGACTGAAAACAACACAACTACTTAATTACATTAACTAAGGTATGTCAAAACTTTAATACACCTTAAATTAGTACTGTCTTCTTCAAAAATGGTGGACCTATACACCTTTTATGGTAAGCCATTTTGTATTGTCTCCTTTGCATGTTATAGACGCTTCATGGATGATCGCTAAATGGAGAAATTGGATTTTAATCTTTTATGTTGTAATCCAGTGAATGGCCCGATTTAAGATTATCCACTTTAGTTGCCAAGCATGGCTGTTTTCATAAAAATCCTAACTATAGACACAGAATAAGCATTTTCTCCTTGAAATTATTCTAAAAACTGTGCTGGAATTTCTGAAGTTATTTGCATGAATTTTGCAATACTTGAAGTTCTATAATAATACATGAACATGTGTTCCATGTGCCATCTTACAAATAGACCAAACCACACATGTGCGTGTGTACAAAGGTCTAATTTTTCCTAGACCTGTTGTGCTGTTAGGGGAGTTCTGCATTATATTTTGAGATCGGGTTCCTGGTGAGTGTAATTTAGGGTAAAAAGACTTACAAATTATTTACATTAAAAACTAACTTCTAAATCTCCACTAAATAGCCCCTGTATCCTTTAAAATCTCCCTCAAACATGTTAAATCACACTTCAAATGCATTCTAGAAATAATAATAGTGTATGAAATCCTTCTTACATTAAAGATGTTGACTTTGCTACATGGAAGGATTTGGAGACATGATAAAGATGGCAAAGAGCTCAAAGCTCATCCCTCATAGGATTGTGTTAGGCTGGGATCAGGGAGAGAAGAGGCATATGATTCACATCTAGTTTTGTCAATTTCTTTCTAACATGTCAGAGGGGTCTGATTAAGATGGAAGGGAAAAGTAAAATTCATAGAGAGGTTTCCCACTATTGTGACTATAAGGGATGAATAAGGTGTGCAGTGCTTTTTTTGATAGATCTTAGCATAGAAATTGACAGCTTCACATACCTCTCTTTATCCCAGCCAAAGCCACCTGGACATTAACAGAAGAGGCCACTGCTACACATGATGGTTTAGAGCAAAATGTGCCTTATACAAATGGCAGATCAAAGGAGAAATATATGAAGGATCAAACCCTCTATGTATAGTTTTAGTAAATTAAATACTTTAGATTAGGCTTCCATATGATAAAATTATGAATAAACAAATTTAAGGTTAGGAGATGAGAGACCTAGGAAACTAGAACTGTTAAATAACGTAATCAGAGATGGAGTTTATTGCATAAAAATCTGTGTTGCAAGATTTTTTTTTTTTGTAACACTATCAGAGCAACCCTGCAATGGCTTCAAAGAAATTTGTGATCAAAGGTGTAGCAAATCTATGATTAAGGACCATAACCTAGACTTTGCCAAATGCTATATACATCGAAGGGCAATACTTCTGAATAATATCTGATTTGTTTCTAAACATCCCATGGCTTTCCACCCAAAGGAATAAAATATATGTTAAAGGAAATAGTCATTTTCCCAGCTTTTGCTTGAAATAGATCATTAACATTTTTTATTTATTGTACTTTATAACACAGGTTACAAACTGGCATCAGCCATATTTTGTTTGGCTTACACAATATTTTAAAATATTTCAAAGTTTCTAGCATTTAAATATCATGTGTTTTTATACAAATAGTTGGACATCCAGCTTTAATCAAAAAAATCTGTTATCTGAAAATGTTGAGTGTATTTCCTTATTTCCTTTGACGTAGCAAAAACAGTATGGGACCAAGTGGAAATTTCCTCCTTTAAAGTCATGTTCTGTGCTCTCCTGTTCACCTTAGCACCTGTGTAGCAGACTTTCCTTATTTAAATAATTTGTCTAAGACCTAAAGACACTTGAGTTTGCCTCAACTGATCAAAACATGGTCTACTAGAAATAAACAGGAATCCAGTATCCACTCCTAGGGAGCGCTCCATGCGAAAATTACTGAGCTAGGTTGAAATTCAAGAAGGTATTAAGAACGATATTGTGAGGGATGAAAGGACAGCGGAAAAAGAAGAAGAGACTAAACTATTGTCTGGAGGGACCCAGCCAGATAGGGTCTTGTTGCAATTACCTTTTGCAGCACTTGAGAAACCCTTGGGTGAGTCTGTACTTAGCAAATCTTAGATTAAGAGAAATGAAATGTTAAGGTTTGGTGCAAATTATTTTCATTTCTGCATATAGTAAGTAACATTCTAACTTAAAAATGTAAAAATACCTCTGACTGAAGATTGTTAGAAGATGTTTGGGGTTAACTGTGTTAGATGCTTTCCTCTTCTAAAGACCTTTGCTTTTAACTAAATGCTTGCTTATCTTTCTAATTTAACATAGTCCCACATTCTTCTTTGTAGTAATTTTGGGCTATCTGATAACATATAATGGAAAACATGTTTATGTCTTCCACCAGTTCTTGTTGCATATTTCAAATGCTTAGAACAACAATTTTCAGAAGCTTTCATTAAGGTTAATTTAAAAACTACATTAAATACAAACAGATTTTCTCACAAACAAAATGCAATGTGTACTTAACAGACTTCTGTATGTTATATTTGATAAACTACCTCATATAAATGCAAATTTTGACTTTCTGCCAGAACCAGGTGGTATGGAAAATATTTCTATTAAACAAATAATGCTGGAAGAGCAAACTTCAAGCACTGGTATGTTGCATAGGAAAAGAGGATGTTTTCATTCAGGTTTGATGTATATTTTCAGGTTGACCTTTTCGTATACAAAATGAAATAAGCATACTGAAGAATAATATGTGGTTAGCTGTTGTCTTTGGTGTGAAAGAAGATTCAGGAAAATATACTTGGGGAGGGATTTTACATATTCAGAGAAATAGGCTAAAATATTTTCTTCTGTTTTGCATGGTTATTTGCTAGCATCATCTCATCTCCTTTGGTAGTTATCTGAACAGCTTTCATCTCAATCACTAACTAAAATTGAGCAAGGAGAGCTAAATAAAGCAGGATGATTCCAAACATTGCCTCACATGGAAAAGCTTTTTTTTTTTGAACTCTCGGCCAGACAAAATACAATCAGAACATAAAAGCAAACAGAAGACCTCCCCAAACCGATAACCCTAGACTAACCATGAGAAAAATATTAGAAAAAAACAAAATCAAGAGACATTCTACTAATTATCTGATCAGTACTCCTTAAGATTTGTCAAGGTCATCAGAAACAAGGAAAATCTGTGATACAGACCAAAGGAGACTATGGAGACATGACAACTAAATGTAATGTATTGTTCTGCATGGTATCTTGAAATAGAATAATGATATGGAAAAATTAGTGAAATCCAAATAAAGCATGCAATTTAGTTAATAGTAATGTAGCAATGTTTGCTCAATAATTCTGATAAATGTACTATAGTAATGGAAGATGTTAACAGTAAGTGTGCAGGGCACATGGGAATTCTCTGTACAATGTTTATAACTTTCCTGTAAATCTAAAACTATCCCCTCAAAAAAGTTTTTATATTAAAAAAAAAAAGCAAATAGAAGATAAATGGAGGAAATATTTTTTGTTGTTAAGGTACATATCGATCCTTATGAGGATGCTTCTTAATCAGGTTTTTGTTTATGTTTCACCGAACTATAGGACACACAAGGCTACGTTGGTTTCAGGTGCACAACATAGTGATTTGGCAGCCCTATATGTTATGTGATGCTCACCGGAAGTGTAGCTACCATCTGTCACCATGCAACGCTATTGTAATACCATTGAGTATATTCCCTAAGCTGTACCTTTTATCCCTGTGACTTGTTCATCTCCTAACTGGAAGCCTATATCCCACTCCCTTTTGCATCTTTCTGCCCATCCTTTCACCCACTGCCCTCTGACAAACCCCAGTTCTCTGTATTTATAAGTCTGTTTCTGCTTTTCTTAGTTTTTTTCACTTGTTTTGGTTTATAGATTCCACATAAAAGTGAAATCATACAGTATTTGTCTTTCTCTGACTTATTTCACTTGGCATAATATGGTTTAGGGCCATCCGTGTTGTTTCAAATGGCAAGCTCTCATTCTTTTTTATGGCTTGGTAATATTCCATATATATATATATATATATATTTAAATATATTTATATATAATACTACATCTTCAGTATCCATTCATCTACTGATGGACAGTTAGGTTGCTATTATCTTGGCTACTGTAAATAATGTTTCAATGAACATAGGGGTGCATGTATCTTTTCCAACAAGTGTTTTCTTTTGGGGGGGTGGATAAATACCTAGTAGTGAAACTACTGGATTGTGTGGTATTTTTATTTTTAATTTCTAGAAGAAACTCCATACTGTTGTCCATAGTGGTTGTACCAATTTACATTCCCACCATCAGTGCATGAGGTGTCCTTTTTCTCCACATCCTCACCAACACTTGTTATTTCTTGTCTTTTTGATAACTAGCCATTCTGACAGGGGTGAGGTGATATCTCATTGTGGTTTTGATTTGTATTTCCCTGATGATTAGTGATGTTGAGCATCTTTTCATTTGTCTGTTGGCCATCTGTATGTCTTCTTTGGTAAAATGCCTATTTAGGTCCTCTGCCCATTATTTAATCAGATTATTTTTACTATTGATGATCATTCTTAATCAGAGATGGTGATGAGTGTAAACGCTATAATACACTTTCTTGCTTAATTTCACACATGGGGTCCTCCAAAGGATTAGGTGTGCCATCTTAAAGAAAGTTGTTGCCTACATCAAGTGCAATGGGAAAATCCATGACTTTGACTCTGTGGGTATCAGGTTGTGAACATTAGGCCTAACAAACTTACTCCTTACTATGGTGGGATCTGAAGACACTATAGAAATGTTTGACTCAAGACAAGGCTTTAATATTTAATAATGTTGCAAATCATTTAAAAACACTATTGATTATATGCAATATGGAAATCATATGCAATTTTAAAATATTCAAAATTGGAACAATACAATAATTTTTAGGTTTGATATTTTAGGTTACATATCTAAAAGTAAAATAGGAAATTCAGGGCACCTGGGTGGCTTAGTTGGTTAAGCAACTGCCTTTGGCTCAGGTCATGATCTCAGAGTCCTGGGATTGAGCCCCGCATTGGGCTCCCTGCTCAGCAGCAAGTCTGCTTCTCCCTCTCCCTCTGTGATCTCTCTCACTCTCACTCTCTCTCAAATAAATAAATAAATAAATATCTTAAAAAAATAAAATAAAAGTAAAATATGAAATCTAAATACATGTGATGAAGATGAAGGGGGAGGAAGAGAGATTTGGGGGGTCTCTGGTCTAAGCACTGAGCTTAGAACATTACATACTCTGTAAATTTGTATTAGTCTTATTTTATGGATGAACAACAAGATTCAGAGAGAATAAGTAACTTTCCTAAACTTGGTAATATTCCATATATATATATATTTATATATTTAAATATATTTATATATAATACTACATCTTCAGTATCCATTCATCTACTGATGGACAGTTAGGTTGCTATTATCTTGGCTACTGTAAATAATGTTTCAATGAACATAGGGGTGCATGTATCTTTTCCAACAAGTGTTTTCTTTTGGGGGGTGGATAAATACCTAGTAGTGAAACTACTGGATTGTGTGGTATTTTTATTTTTAATTTCTAGAAGAAATTAAAGTAACGTAAGTAAGTAACCTTGTAAGTAACGTAGTAGTAACTTTACTCCCCTCAGTTACTCTTGACAACCTCTATCACCATCCTCATCAAACTTTCTTACTTATTTAAGTCTCCTGGGTCTTTATCTTCTTGGCATTCATCCCTGTCTCTCCCATTAGATTGAGGACTCATTTTTATGGTGTCAGAGATCATATATGATATAGCTGAGATTCTAACCCAAGTTCACATAACTCCAAAGTCTGTATACTTCAATTAAACCAGTGAATTAACATGCCTCCAGTAGAGTGTATTTGCCTTTGAAGTACTAATAAACAGATTTTATACCTGAAAATGTTAAAGGACTTCCTGACCAAAGTACCCATTACCAAAATGTTTTATTTATTTTCTTACAGGAGAGTAAGGATTAAATTTCTCTTTGGTGAAATATCTATTAACTTTCAAATGTAAATGTTGATGTATATTAACTACATAATATAAAACTGTGTAGGAATTTTAAAAAAGTGAATCGAGGACAGAGGAGAAAGAGAGGATGAGATACTTTGAAAGGTCTTAATAAACAGTTACTTGGAAGAGGACAGTAGATTTTACTTTTGGTGGTGTTTTTTGTTTGTTTGTGTAATATAAGAACTTAGATTTCATCCCTCTAAAAATAGTGAATGTTTTCATAAGAAATATGAACATAGACTGGGCTAGTTGAGACCTCTGAAAATCACTTCACACCTCTGACCTAATATGTTATTTCTGCTAATATGAGATTAACATTACTGATGTACAAAATAATTTCATAATTGTCTCTAACAACATCTAATTGAGCATACAACTCCTAAGAGGCAAGCAGTTTCAATAAAATAATCTTCATTAATATCATACTTAAATTTATTTCATGTAAAATCAAAATGGAGCCAAGGTTCATGAACTTTCAGAAAAAGATCTCTTATTCTCTCATTGAAATGGAATAGTTTCCTAAGAAATTTTTATTTTTAGAGAGCTAGTAAGCTAGGTATACATATAGATAATGAGTACAACCAATATTCTATTCTAAGAGGAAGTTAAATTTCAACATCAGAGATGTTTTTATTAATTCTCTATACCAAACATTATTCTGAATCCTTGAGAGAATTCAGAAGTCAGAGAGGGTTTGATTATATGATTCCGATGGTAGGTTAATAAAATCATGTGTGCTCGAGCATATTTAATGAGGAAGCTGACAAATGGCATCCATTTTATAACAAAATCAATATTTGCCTTGTTAAGTTGGGCAAATTCATTTCTCTAAAATTTTATTTAATATCAAAAGAACAAAATTCAAAAAATATGCAAAACCAGAGACTTCCAAAATTGAATATGAAGTGAAACATTATCAAAAACTGTATTAAGCTGGTCTAGATTAGTTATTATTTAAAGCAGATAGTCACAAATATTCAGCTTTTAAGGTAAGGTTCTCATATATTTAAATATGAGTGACTTCAAATTTAATACTATTATTATTTCTTTACTTTTTTCCAGGGAAAATTTTAGATTTTGAGCCAAGTATGGAATTATATGGTTGGAGGTTACATAATGCAGACCTAGAGTGTTTTATATTATGTCTACGAAACAGAGCATTAGATTTCACAAAGAAAGTCATAGAGATGCCACATTGTTGAAATTTCTGATCTGGTTGCAATGCTTAGGTTTGAAAGAAAAGCCCAAGGGCTAATTTACAAAACAATTACATTTGCTTTTCTGCACCCCTGATGCCCCCAAACACCAGAATTTGCACTTTTGAACAGGCAAAATAAATTCTCTTTTCTCCTTACTAAACTTTAAACTTTCAAATGTTTCTTATCTAACTTTAAATACTTTCCTTAGGGGCTTTGCTGGCCGGAAAAAAATGCAGGGCAGCTGAGAAAGGTGTTCCCAGCTCAGCCATCCTGTTTATCTATCTGCTCAGCTCCAGTTCATTCTAAAGCATAGGCACATAAAGAATCCTACCAGGGGCATCTATAAAATATGTAGCATCACTTTAAAACAGTAGCTTATGTCATGATTTTTAACACATTATATTTACTTCCAAAAGAAAGGATTCAAAGTATCACCAATCAGACCCTATTTTTCTTACTATTGAATGCCATATTCTATCCCTTTAAAGCTCACTTTTAACCGTCATCAGAAAATATATAGGCACTTATTACATACAATATACCTATTAAATACATATCTAAATTTTCTCATCTCCTAAAGTTTCTCTTGATAGGTCTTTTTTTTTTAAATTTTTTTTAAAGATTTTATTTATTTGACAGAGAGAGACACAGAGAGAGAAGGAACACAAGCAGGGGGAATAGGAGAGGGAGAAGCAGGCTTCCCTCTGAGCAGGGAGCCCGATGCGGGGCTCGATCCCAGGACCCTGGGATCATGACCTGAGCCGAAGGCAGCCACTTAACGACTGATCCACCCAGGCGCCCCTCTTGATAGGTCTTCTTAAGGTCAGAAATCTATTAATTATAAGTTATTAATTTGCCATATGAAAAACAGATAGCTTTCCTTGCTAATCAAAAATAAATGAAAAATAAATGTAGGATTGATACAAAGATGGCCTCTGTCTGCATAAATGGACACCTTTGAAGTCTCTCTGATTCTCCCCAAAGACACTCATACCTTCTAAGTACCACAGTAACTTTCCTCTCATCATTGCTCTTGAGAACAGCTATCACCATTCTTGTCAATCTTTCTATCCTATCAAGTCTCCCTGGTCTTCATCCTCTTAGCATTGTGTCTTGTTTCTCCCTTTAGATTGAGGTCTCCTCTCTATGGTCTCATATTCAGGCTTTTAGCTGTATGTGTCCAAAGACAGTTCTTTAGATTGTATCCAGTGCTGCAGTATACTTCTGCCTGGATGAAGGATGCTTCCATCATTGAAATAACTTTTTATCAAGGATGACACGTAAGTATTTCAATGATGGAATCACCAATATCTAGGGTGATCACACATCCAGGATTGCCAAGACAGTTCTGTTTAATGCTTGTTATCTTCAGGTGATCATTAACACATCTGCTTATGCTCTCAAAAGTCCTTATTTGATCACCATGTCAATAACCAATTTGTTAAGACAAGTTGAATGGGAATAAACTCATAAGACTTGAGGGATAAATTTACTATTTTAGGCAGGAACACTATTTGAATTATGTGCAGTGAATATCCCTGTACTCCTAATAAGAATAAATGCATAAAAGCCAAGCTTTAAAGGGTCCTCTATTCAAGTTGCACAAAAACACCCCAAAGGCAAATAAATGGAGCTGTTTCAGTCCAATAGCTTCAGTGATCATGTGCTAGTAATTAGAATTTATAAGTTTAAATATGCCAATTTGGTTTCAGTAACAAGATTGTGATAAACAACTAATAATAAGATATCTAAGTTATATTTATAGTGGTAGTAGTATTCTGAGATACCTCCAATAGCAGCCTAGATTGAAAAAGGAAAACAGCACATACTGATGGACAGTGATATGTCAGGCATTAAGATAGGTATTATAATTATGCAACATGACTATAAATACAGATATGTTAACACAGAGTGATCAAAGGGCCTCATGGAGGATCATGTTAACGAGAAGTTAATCTCTTGGGATAAATGAAAAGCCAGAGAGAAGACAAATGAGATAGATACTCATAGGATACAATAACGTCCCATTATACATGGACAATGAGGAGGTTCAACAATGCCTGGATGATTGCTATTGTGGAAAGCTCATATCATCCTTGCAGGTGGGAAGAAAAATGCAAGCAGGAATGAGCTGGGGAAGAGAACAGAGACAACTGAGAAGCAACTTCTGACCACTCCTAAGAAGTGACACATCCTGGGAAATGCAAAGGCTGAACCCAGCCAAAAATATACCCCAGATTAGCCCATGCACAGTTGAGAACAGAATAAAAGACACTGGGGTTGAGAGAGGCTTTGCATATTGAGGACACTCAGAAATTCTCAGGGTAAAGTACAGTGTATGCATTTAATGCTGGTGAGCATTTTCTGTGTTATGTTTTCTTTTCTGTAACCTTTGTGACAAGAGCTTTTGTCCTATAGGCAGAGGAAGTGAGAAACATGTTATTTAATAGTGTCCTATAAAATGTATTATTTGAGGTAGTTCAGAAACAATTGCATGAATGGATGCACTTCACCATGATATTTATTCTACCCTCAAAACAAACTTAGGGAAGTAGATATTATCCCACATGACAGATGTGGAGACTGAGGATAGGCAGATCAAGTAACTTATCCAAGGTCCCACAGGCAATTAATGGCAGAGCAACTCTAACTCCAAAGTGCACTTCTTTTAGACCATAGATGAATGCTTTTCAAAAGTAAATATTTGTAGCTATCACCTGATTTTTGTTTTTGCTTTTGTATTTTTTTGAATGAAAACTTTGAAGCAGGCAATCTGGGATGGGCCTAACATGTTATGATGATAATGCTGTCAGTTCACAGACCACACTTTAAGTAGCAAGGGTGAAGTAGAGAGGTGAAGTCACAGGGTGCCTTTATTCTTTAATTTTCAGGATTATTATTATTTTTTAAGATTTTATTTATTTATTTGACAGAGAGAGACACAGCGAGAGAGGGAACACAAGCAGGGGGAGTGGGAGAGGGAGAAGCAGGCCTCCTGCAGAGCAGGGAGCCCGATGCGGGGCTCGATCCCAGGACCCTGGGATCATGACCTGAGCCGAAGGCAGATGCTTAACGACTGAGCCACCCAGGTGCCCCAATTTTCAGGATTATTAATGCACCTTTTATTATAAGTTATTTAAAGACTTGCTCGCAGCCATTTTTTGGAGTCACATTGCTTTTTATTTAAGGAAATCTAAACTACCATGTATGAAATTGACTCCCATCACCATTTGTACTTTCTAATCAAGTATAATATTTTGTTGGAATGGATAATTGCAGATGCAACCATTTGTGAGTTAATGATAGATTTTCAAATTTAACAGGATCATAATGCTAGGTTGATGCAATGTAATATTTCTCTGTAGTCTATAGTTTGCTTCCATAGTTGCTATCAAACTGCCCACTAACAATAGTTTTGTTGCTCTGCAGGTAGCATTCAAAACTATCTCCTGCCTGTGGAAATTTAAATTTTAGTTGAACTGTTTAATGTTTTTTTTTTTTATAAAGCAAAACTAAAAATGGAAAATAAATACAAAGCAATAAAACAAAAATGAACACACCCAAGTTAAAGTTCTATAATTCAACCAGCTATCACCAGTATAATTTTAGTGAGACTGTTTTCATGAATCTCATAGATACTAAATTTTGAAAGGATTTCCTCCCCTATATATTTCACAGTTCTTTTTTTTTTTAATTTTATTATGTTATGTTAGTCACCATACAATACATCATTAGTTTTTGATGTGGTGATCCATGATCCATTGTTTTCGTGTAACACCCAGTGCTCCATGCAGTACGTGCCCTCCTTAATACCCATCACCGGGCTAACCAATCCCCCTCCCCCCTCCTCTCTAAAATCCTGTTTGTTTCTCAGGTCCATAGTCTCTCATGGTTCACCTCTCCCTCCAATCCCCCCCCCCATTTTTCCCTTCCTTCCCCTAATGTCCTCCATGTTATTTCTTATGTTCCACAAATAAGTGAAACCGTATGATAATTGACTTTCTCTGCTTGACTTATTTCACTTAGCATAATCTCCTCCAGTCCCATCCATGTTGATGTAAAAGTTGGGTATTCATCTTTTCTGATGGTTGAGTAATATTCCATTGTATATATGGACCACATCTTCTTTATCCATTCATCTATTGAAGGGCATCTCGCCTCTTTCCACAGTTTGGCTATTGCGGACATTGCTGCTATGAACATTGGGGTGCATATGGCCCTTCTTTTCACTACATCTGTATCTTTGGGGTAAATACCCAGTAGTGCAATTGCTGGGTCATAGGGTAGCTCTATTTTTAAATTTTTGAGGAACCTCCACACTGTTTTCCAAAGTGGCTGTACCAACTTGCATTCCCATCAACAGTGTAAGAGGGTTCCCCTTTCTCCACAACCTCTCCAACATTCGTTGTTTCTTTCCCTGTCCATTTTTGCCATTCTAACTGGTGTAAGGTGGTATCTCAGTGTGGTTTTGATTTGGATTTCCCTGATGGCTAATGATGATGAACATTTTTTCATGTGTCTGTTAGCCATTTGTATGTCTTCTTCAGAGAAGTGTCTGTTCATCTCTTCTGCCCACTTTTTGACTTGATTATTTGTTTTTTGGGTGTTGAGTTTAAGAAGTTCTTTATAGATTTTGGATACCAGCCCTTTATCTGTAGTGTCATTTGCAAATATCTTCTCCCATTCTGTGGGTTGCCTCTTTGTTTGGTTGACTGTTTCCTTTGCTGTGCAGAAGCTTTTTATCTTGATGAAGTCCCAAAAGTTCATTTTTGCTTTTGTTTCACTAGGTTTTGGAGATGTATCTTGAAAGAAGTTGCTGTGGCCGATGTCAAAGAGGTTACTGCCTATGTTCTCCTCTAGGATTTGGATGGATTCCTGTCTCACATTGAGGTCTTTCATCCACTTTGAGTTTATCTTTGTGAATGGTGTTAGAGAATGGTCAAGTTTCATTCTTCTGCATGTGGCTGTCCAATTTTCCCAGCACCATTTATTGAAGAGACTGTCTTTTTTCCATTGCATGTTTTTTCCTGCTTTGTCAAAGATTATTTGACCATAGAGTTGAGGGTCCATATCTGGGTTCTCTATTCTGTTCCATTGGTCTATATGTCTGTTTTTGAGCCAGTACCATGCTGTCTTGGTGATCATTGCTTTGTAATATAGCTTGAAATCGGGCAATGTGATGCCCCCAGCTTTGTTTTTCTTTTTCAACATCTCCTTAGCGATTCGGGGTCTTTTCTGATTCCATACAAATTTTAGGATTGTTTGTTCCAGCACTTGGAAAAATGTCATTGGAATTTTGATCGGGATGGCATTGAAGGTATAGATTGCTCTGGGTAGCATAGACATTTTAACAATGTTTATTCTTCCGATCCATGAGCATGGAATATTTTTCCATCTTTTTGTGTCTTCTTCAATTTCTTTCATGAGTGTTTTGTAGTTCCTAGAGTATAGATCCTTTACCTCTTTGGTTAGGTTTATTCCGAGGTATCTTATAGTTTTTGGTGCTATTGTAAATGGAATTGTTTCTTTAATTTCTCTTTCTACAGTTGCGTTGTTAGTGTATAAGAAAGCAACTGATTTCTGTGCATTGATTTTGTATCCTGCCACATTACTGAATTGCTGGATGAGTTCTAGTAATTTGGGGGTGGAGTCTTTTGGGTTTTCCACATAAAGTATCATGTCGTCTGCGAAAAGAGAGAGTTTGACTTCTTCTTTGCCAATTTGAATACCTTTTATTTCTTTTTGTTGTCTGATTGCTGTTGCTAGGACTTCTAGTACTATGTTGAACAACAGTGGTGAGAGTGGGCATCCTTGACGTGTTCCTGATCTTAAGGGAAAGGCTCTCAGCTTTTCCCCATTGAGGATGATATTCACTGTGGGTTTTTCATAGGTGAATTTTATGAGCTTGAGGAATGTTCCCTCTATCCCTATACTCTGGAGAGTTTTAATCAGGAAAGGATGTTGTATTTTGTCAAATGCTTTTTCTGCATCAATTGAGAGGACCATACGGTTCTTCTCCCTCCTCTTATTAATGTGTTCTATCACACTGATTGATTTGCGAATGTTGAACCACGCTTGCATCCTGGGGATAAATCCCACTTGGTCGTGGTGGATGATCCTTTTAATGTATTGTTGGATCCTATTAGCTAGGATTTTGTTGAGGATTTTGGAATCAATATTCATCAGGGATATCGGTCTGAAATTCTCCTTTTTGATGGGGTCTTTGCCTGGTTTGGGGTTAAGGTAATGCTGGCCTCATAGAATGAGTTTGGAAGTTTTCCTTCTGTTTCTATTTTTTGAAACAGCTTCAGTAGAATAGGTATTATTTCTTCTTTGAATGTTTGGTAGAATTCCCCAGGGAATCCATCAGGCCCTGGACTCTTGTTTTTTGGGAGGTTTTTGATCACTGCTTCAATCTCGTTACTGGTTATTGGCCTATTCTCAGGTTGTCAATTTCTTCCTGTTTCAGTCTTGGCAGCGTATAGGTTTCCAGGAAGGCCTCCATTTGATCCAGATTGCTCAGTTTATTGGCATATAGTTGTTGATAATAATTTCTAATAATTGTTTCTATTTCCTTGTTGTTAGTCGTGATCTCTCCCTTTCATTCATAATTTTATTTATTTATTTATTTATTTATTTATTTATTTATTTATTTATTTATTTAATTCATGAGAGACAGAGCGAGAGAGAAAGGCAGAGGGAGAAGCAGGCTCCCAAGGAGCAGGGAGCCCGATGCGGGGCTCGATCCCAGGACCCTGGGATCATGACCTGAGCCGAAGGCAGACGCTTAACCATCTGAGCCACCCAGGCGCCCTCATTCATAATTTTATTAATTTGGGTCCTTTCTCTCTTCTTTTGGATAAGTCTGGCCAGTGGTTTATCAATCTTATTAATTCTTTCAAAGAACCAACTTCTAGTTTCATTGATCTGATCTACTGTGTTTCTGGTTTCTAATTCATTGATCTCTGCTCTAATTTTAATTATTTCTCTTCTAATGTGTGGCTTAGGCGTCGTTTTTTGCTTTTTCTCTAGTTCTTTAAGGTGTAGAGTTAGTTGGCGAATTTGGGATTTTTCTATTTTTTTGAGTGAGGCTTGGATGGCTATGTATTTCCCCCTTAGGACCGCCTTTGCAGTATCCCATAGGTTTTGCACCGATGTGTTTTCGTTCTCATTGATTTCCATGAATTGTTTAAGTTCTTCTTTGATTTCTTGGTTGACCCAAACACTCTTGAGCAGAGTGGTCTTTAGCTTCCAAGTGTTTGAATTTCTGCCGAATTTTTTCTTGTGATTGAGTTCCAGTTTTAGAGCATTGTGGTCTGAGAATATGCAGGGAATAATCTCAATCTTTTGGTATCGGTTGAGACCTGATTTGTGACCCAGTATATGGTCTATTCTGCAGAAAGTTCCATGTGCGCTTGAGAAGAATGAGTATTCTGTTGTTTTAGGGTGGAATGTTCTGTAAGTATCTATGAGGTCCATCTGGTCCAATGAATCATTCAAAGCTCTTGTTTCCTTGTTGATTTTCTGTTTAGATGATCTGTCCATTGCTGAGAGTGGAGTATTGAGGTCTCCTACAATTAACATATTGTTATCAATATGACTCTTGATTTTGGTTAACAGTTGGCTTGTGTAGATGGCTGCTCCCATGTTGGGGGCATAGATATTTACAATTGTTAGGTCTTCTTGTTGGATAGACCCTTTAAGAATGATATAGTGTCCTTCTGTGTCTCTTATTACAGACTTTAGTTTAAAATCTAATTTATCTGATATAAGAATTGCTACCCCAGCTTTCTTTTGAGGTCCGCTGGCATGGAAGATGGATCTCCATCCCTTCACTTTCAGTCTGGATGTCTCTTTAGGTTCAAAATGAGTCTCTTGTAGACAGCATATGGATGGGTCCTGTCTTTTTATCCAATCTGCAACCCTGTGCCGTTTTATGGGAGCGTTTAGGCCATTCACGTTGAGAGTGATTATTGAAAGATATGAATTAATTGTCATCATGTTGCCTATGAAGACGTTGTTTTTATAGATTGTCCCTGTAAATTTCTGTTGTAGATCACTCTTGGGGTCTTTCTCCTTTTATAGAACCCCCCCTTAATATTTCTTGCAGGGCCGGCTTAGTGGTCACATATTCTTTCAACTTCTGCCGGTCGTGGAAGCTCTGCATCTCTCCATCCATTCTAAATGAAAGCCTTGCCGGATAAAGTATTCTTGGCTGCATGTTCTTCTCATTTAGTACCCTGAATATGTCTTGCCAGGCCTTTCTGGCTTGCCAGGTCTCTGTGGATAGGTCTGACGTTATTCTGATGCTCCTCCCTCTGTACGTAAGGAATCTCTTCCCCCTAACTGCCCTTAAGATGGTTTCCTTGGTTCTAAGATTTGCAAGTTTTACTACTACATGTTGGGGTGTTGGCCTGTTTTCCTTGATCTTAGGAGGGGTCCTCTCTGCCTCTAGGACTCGAATGTTTGTTTCATTCCCCAGATTAGGGAAGTTCTCAGCTACAATTTGCTCAAATACATCTTCTAGCCCTCTCTCTCTCTCCACTCCCTCCGGGATTCCAATTATTCTGACATTGGAATGCTTCATGGTGTCACTTACTTCTCTGATTCTATTTTCATGGATTCTGAGTTGTTTTTCCCTGGCCTCCTCTTTTCCCTTTTTATCTATTATACTATCTTCCAGATTGCTTATTCTGTCTTCTGTCTCAGTTACCCTAGCTGTTAGATTATCTAGATTGGATTGGATCTCATTGATAGCATTTTTAAGTTCTGCCAATTCACCTTTTATTTCTGCCCTTAGAGACTCTATGTTGCCATTAATTGATTTCTCCATTCTAGCCATTGTCTTCACAATTGCTAGCCTGAATTCCATCTCCGACATCTTGGTTATATCTGCATCCATTTGTAAATCTGCAGCATAAGTCATAATCTCTGAGTCTTTTCTGTTTTGGGGGCTCCTCCTCCTAGTCATTCTGTTGATGGGTGTTTGAGGGAATGTATAGAGTCCAAATTATTGACCAGAACCCAAGCAAGATGCACCTGTTTTCTTGGGACCTTAGTGTTGCTGGCCTCTTGTTTTCCCAGCCTGTCTTCTGTGGGAGGGGCCTGCCGCGCTGTTACTCAGGCAACCCTGTTTGGGCGGAGTTGCCCTGCGCCCCTGTGGCGGGGGATGGGCTCAGTGGGAATCAGTCTTTGGGGCTTTTGTTCTCTGGCGCCTTTCCCTTTTGGCTTTCCGTGTCTCTTCTGCGAGTTAGAGCAGAAGAGACCGTTTCCAACCCTCTGCCTCAGAGCAGAGAGACCGCAGTCTGTTCTTCAGTGAGCTCTCCAGGCCACACCGTCTCCGTTTCTGTCTGTGCTGCTATAAACTGCAGCGTCCTGGGTTGTGCACCCCTCCGCAGTGCTCCCAGTCCTGCCTCCAGGTCAGGGCACGTCTCTGCCCTTTGTGCTTCTAAAACCACCAGCCGCTCCCAGTTCACGCGCGCACGCGACTCCGCGGCTAGGGGATTCTACCCCGGGGGTTGCAATTCACCGGCGGGACCCCGGCGCACCGGGTTTCCATCTCGGAGGCTGAGGTTCGCGTGTGTGCAACTGTAGCTCCCGGTTTCTGTCTGGGTGGCTGCGGTTCGCGTGCGCGCGACCCCGCTGGTCTGGTCCTCCACCCTGGGGGCTGCCCTAAAGTTCTTTCCCGACGCTACCGGTCTGCGAGTCTGTGCCCATCCCCAGCACGCGAGGCTGTCACTCACTGGTGGTGTAGGATCCCCATGGCCAGGCACCCTCCCGCTGCTGTTTATCCTCTGATATCTGCCTGCAGAATCACGGCTCTCCGCTTCGTACCTCAAAACCAACCGCCTGCAATATTCTGTTTGTAGAGATCCAGATCTTCTTACATCTCAGGCTGGTTTCGTGGGTGCTCAGAGTGGTCTGGTAGATATCCAGCTCAATTCCGGGGACCAGCTGAAATAGGGTCCCCTACTCCTCCGCCATCTTTTCCCCCTCCCTCATATTTCATAGTTCTTAATGTAATTTCAGTTACATTACTTTGTCTCATTTGAGACCCTCAGAACACCTTTGTTCAAGAGGCAGGTCTTTGGAACCATGAGAGACGATGGACTCTGAAAAACAAGCTGAGGGTTCTAGAGGGGAGGGGGGTAGGAGGATGGGTTGGCCTGGTGATGGGTATTGAGGAGGGCACGTTCTGCATGGAGCACTGGGTGTTATGCACAAACAATGAATCATGGAACACTACATCTAAAACTAATGATGTAATGTATGGGGATTAACATAACAATAAAAAAATTTTTTAAAAAAGAGGCAGGTCTTTTTTCTATTACTATTCAGGTATGATTAACATACAGTGTTATATTAGTTTCAAGTGTACAAAATGATTCAACAATTCTGTATGTTACTCAGTGCTCATTAGATAAGTGTACTCTTAATTCCCATTAAATATGATCCATTTAAATATGATTGCATAGGCTGAGAGAAGTGGAGTGATTCATTTAACTAATTTAAAAAATCCAGCATCTCAGAAATTGCTTATTTAAAATAATACTAATTTTAACTACATTGCTGTTTGTTATAAATCCCTTCTTTTGACCATAACTTTTGTAGAACAGAGTCCAAGAATTTTATTCCCCCAATTTTAAATTATACAGATTATAATCACTAGTATAAAATTAATATTCAAAACAGCAAAAGTTTTATTATGGAAAAATTCTAAGAATTACCGTGGCCCATAAATCAAGTTGTAGTCATTCTGTCTCTCCAAGTAGTTACCTTATTCACCAGGTTTTTCTACAAAGGATAATTCTAGAATTTGTATATGTAAATTTATTTCTTAGCCAACATAAAAAGAGAACAGAATAAAAAGAAAGTCCTTTGAAAAGAAAGTGATCTGACAAAGTGATTCTAAAGTTTATATGGGGAGGCCAAAGACCCAAAATAGCCAACACAATGTTGAAGGATAGGAACAAAATTGGAAGATTCACACTATCTGACTTCAAGACATACTATAAAGCTATAGCAAATCAGAAATATGTGGTACTGTCAAAAGAATAGATATATAGATCAATGGAAAAAGATAAAGAAAACAGTAAGAAATCCATACTGTCAACTGACATTAGAGGAAAGGCAAATTCAATGGAGAAAGGATAGTCTTTTCAACAAATGGTGCTGAACAACTGGACATCCATATGCAAAAATAAATAAATCATAATCACCATTATCACCAACATCTAGACATTCACCTTAAACTCTTCACCAAAATTAACTCAAAATGGATCACACACCTAAATGTAAAATGCCAAAGTATAAAAATCCTACAAAATAATAGAGGAGAAAATGGAGATAAAACCTTATGTTTGACATTGACATTTTAGATTAAGTATCAAAGGTACAATCATGAAACAAAGGATTGATAAATTGGACTTATTAAAATTGAAAACTTCTGCTTTGTCAAATACATTATCAAGAGAACAAGAAGACAAGCCACACACTGGAAGAAAATATTTACAGTAGACATACCTCATAAAGTACTGTTATTCAAAATATACCAGAGTGTCTTAAAACTCAATAAGAAAATGGACAACTCCATTAAAGAAATGAGCAAAGGATCTGAGCAGACACTTCACCAATGATGATATATAGATGGCAAATAAACATATGAAAAGAAGCTTAAAATCACCCATCTAAGAAAATCTCCATTTTCTCCTATACTACTTTGTCTCAGGCCAGTGGGCGTGGCGGCATAAAGCAGAATTGGTCTATCTAAATGACTGAATTTATTAGGGGAGCTACATATTTTAGATTCTATCATGGACCCAATCTAGGAGGGCTTTGGTAGTAAAATTTCTTTCTAAAGTTTTAAAAACTAAACTGACGTGACAGTTGTTCAAGATCAATAATAAGCATAGGCATTGATAATCATTGACAAAAGACCTTCTAACATAAGATGATGTGCTGTAGTGGAGGAAGCACCTTGATCTACTGGTGCTCATGCTTGAAAGGATATAGATGAGTTGCTGGTCACCAAAGTTTCAGATATCTTTTAGTGGTTCATTAATAAATCAAAGTGTTTTCATTTTAATATACAGAAAGAGAAGTCTTCAGCAACGTGAATGCATTAGCCTTTTACAAAGAACATGTAACAGCAATGATTTTATTTCTTATAATATTTTTCCAACTTTAAAATTTGACTTTTGTGGTGAATCGTAGATATAAGATTGTATGCATGTATTTTGGGCATACAAAAAAAAAACCACAGGAATATATGCAGTATGTTCGGAATCATCTCTGGTGCTTTGCACTTTAACCAATTCATTCACCATTTAAAAACAATTAAAAAATTCATTAAGCTGGATTCTGCCCTTGGATACACACAAGAAAACCCCCATTGAAGTCAATGGAAATTGTGCATGCATATCCAAGGGCAGAATTTGGCCTGCTGTGCTTAATTCACTCTGATCATTCCTATTAATTCAATATTAATATTTCCGTTCATTTATTCAATTAGTTCTGTGGTATTCAAAATTCATTGTATGTAATACATTGTGATCAGTCAATCATTACATTTCCAGTCCACTTTCTAACAATCAATATTTGAAGTTAGTCAAGGCAAAATGCACTTAAAAACCAAACAGAAATAGAAATAGAAGATATCCTTTTGCAGAGATATTGCCTACTTTGTTTCGTGGTTTCTTTGGCCTGACCTCTCCCTGTGGATTTAGTCAGTGTGAGAGACTTTAGCAAATTGTGGGGCAGAGTTGGGCCTTAGATCAAATGCTGCTTTGTGGGGTAGCCAAGTAGGGCTATCTAATAACAGCCAGATGTGAAAGACTAAGCTCATGAAATACCCACCATTTAATTAGGTCACACAATACTATTTGGCTCCCAATCAAATTTGGGCTATCTCTGTTCTGAGCAGAGGGATCCCTCCTGTCTTCAAGGAATATAGATCAAAATGAACACAGTATGTTAGCATCATGGTATAAACATTGCACGTATGAATAAGTGGGGCTAAACTCAAGAAGTGTAATGACCCCTCTGCTCCAAATTCATTTAAGTATAATTTACTTAGGCAGAAGAACTAAGACTTTGGCATAATTTCTGTATTTGTTTTAGGTAGCCATAACATGCAAGATTATCAGTAAATCTTGGAAGGGAAGTCTATAGAAATTGACAGTTCATATTTAAATATTAAGCATTTTAAAAAGAGTTATGTTCACCATTTTTGCTTTCTAACAGTTTTATTGAGGTATAATTCACATCCAAAAAACCATATATTTAAAACATACAATTTGATAAGTTTTGACAAAGGTATTTTGACACAAGTTTCCCACCTGTGAAACCAGCATATAGTCAAGACACAGAACATATCCATCACCCCAAAAAGTTTCCTCACATCACTAAACATCTTCCACATCTCCCTCCAGGGAACTACTAATTTGTTTTCTGTTATTAGAAATTAGTTTGAGTTCTCTAGAGTTTTAAATAATCCAAAAATATGTATTCTTCTATGTGTGGCTTTTTTTTCAGTAAGCAGAATTTTTTTCAGATTAAACCATGTTGTTGTGACTATCAGTAACTGATTCCTCTTAATCTCTGAGCAGTATTCCACTGGGTGGATATAATTTGTTTATGTATTTCTCTTGTGGTGGGTATTCAGATTGTTTCCAGTTTGGGGCTGTTACAGGTAGAGCTGCTGTGAATATTCAGGTACCAGTCTTCCTATGGACATCTTTCCCCTGACTTGAGGAAATAAATAGGAGTGGAATGGCTAGATAATGTGGTATGTGTATGTTTAACTTTTTAAGAAATTGCCACACTATTTTCCAAAGGGGTGTGCCATTTTACATTCCTACCAGTAGTGTATGAGAGTTCCAGTTCCTCTAAATCCTTAGCGTTACTTGGTATAGTTTCTTTAATTTTACCCAGTCTCATAAGTGTGTAGTGAAATCTATTGATTAATTTGCATTTTGTTAATGACTAATTATGTTGAGCATCTTTTCATGTGCATGTTTGCCATCTGTTTATCTTCTTTGGTGAAGTGTCTATTCAAATCATTTGCCCATTTTTAACTGGGTTGTTTCATTTCTTATTGCTGAGTTTAAAGAGTTATTTATGTATTCAGAATAAAAGTCCTCTAGCCGATATATATTTGGCATATTTTCTCTGAGTCTGGAGTTTGTCATTTTATTATCTTAACACTGTCTATTAAAGAGCAGAAGATTTTTCTTTTGATGATAGCCAGTTGATCAGTTTTGTTTTTTCTTTTGGAATCAGGCTATTGGTTTTATACCTAAAGAGTATTTGCCTAATCAAATGTTGCAAAGATTTTCTTCTAGAAGTTCTATAATTTTATATTTTACATTTAGGTCCATGATCCATTTGAATTTAATTTTCATATACTTTACAAGATAGGACTGAAGTTCAATTTTTTGCACATATTAATACCCAATTTTTCCAGCACCATTTGTTGAATAAACTAACCATTTTCCCCTGAATTGTCTTTGCACCTATGTCAAAAATAAACTGTCCATATATTGTGGATCTATTTCTGGCCTATTTTGTTCTGCTGATCTCTTTGTCTATCTTTATGTCATTTCCATTTATCTTGATTGCTGCCACATTGTGGTGGTCTTGAAATAGGTACTCTTGGTCTTGAAATTTGTTCTTCTTTTACAATGTTGATTTTGGCTATTCTAGGTTTTTTATATTTCCATATGATTTTTTTTTAACAACTTGTTAATGTCTCCAGGAATCCTACTGGAATGTTACCAGAGATTATATTAAATCTATAGATAAAGTTGGGGATGTTTGACATCTTAACAATATTTGTTGTTATTCCAACTCAATGTTTTGTATTCCAATCAATGAGTATGGTATATTTCTTCCATCCATTTATGCCTGCTTTAATTTACTTCAACAATATTTTGTAGTTTTCAGTTCACAGGTGTTGGACATTGTTTGTCAGACTTATTTTTAAGCATTTTCTATTTTTATGCTACTGTAAATATTTTTTAAATTTCAATTTCAGATTTTTGATAGAATATGATCTTTTTTAATATTGGAATTACATGTTATAGTCTTGTTCAATTAACTCATTAAGATTAGGAATTTTGTGGGTTAGGAATTTTCTACATAGATGATCCTATCACCTAAGAGCAAAGATAGTTTTAATTCTTTGTTTCTAATTTGAATGACTTTTTTTTCAAAGCTATTACAATGCCTAAACCTCCAGTACGTTGTAGAATAGATGTGGTGAGAGCAAACATTCTTGTCTTATTACTGATAAAGGGGAAAAACACACAGTCTTTCATCCTGCATGTGATGTTAGCCATAGGTTTTCCCTAGGTGCCTTTCATCAGTCTTTGGGCATTGCCTTCTATTCCTAGTTTGCTGAAATTTTTATCAGGAATGAATGTTTAATTTTGCCAGATCTGTGTATTTGTGTGTGTGTGTGTGTGTGTGGTATGTGTGTGTGTGTGTGTGTGTATGCATGCACATGTCTATCAAAATGATATGGTTTTCCTTTTACAGTTTATTAATATATAATGATGAATTACATGAGTTGATTTTTGAAAGTTGAATAAGCCATGATTACTTAGATAAACTACACTTTGTAGTGATACATTATGATCATGCTTCTATATTGTTGCTGTTGACTTGTTTATATTTCACTGAGAATTTTTGTAGGCATGCTATGAGGGATATGCATGTGTAGATTTCTTTTCTTGTAATGACTTTGTCTCATTTTGATACCAGGTTAATGCTTGCCTCATAGAATGAGGGGAGCAGTATTCTCTCTTCTTGGAATTTCTGAATGAATTTGTATACAAATGGTACTATTTTTTTTTTTCTTAAATGTTTAATAGAATCATGAGTGAAGCCATTTTGGATGGAAAATTTTGGAAGGTTTTTAAAGCAAAAGTCAATTTACTTCAAAGATACAGGGATATTCATATAATCTCTTTCTATTTGAGTAAGCTTTGATGGTTTGTGTTTTTTTTAAGGAACTTCCCTGTTTCACCAACTTGTCAAATTTATTGGCACAAAATTTCTCATAATATCCTCTTATTATCCTTTAAATATTTATAGACTCAGTAGTGAGCTGCTTTTTTCATTCCTGATATTGATGATACATGTCTTTTCTCTTCTCTCCTGAGAAGTCTTGCTAAATGTTCACCAATTTTATTGACTCTTCTCTAAGAACGAGCTTTTAGTTTCACTGAATTTTTCTATTGTTTTTCTGCTTTTTATTGCATAAATGACTGATCTGATGTTTATTATTTCCTTTTTCTGATTACCTTAGATTAAATCTGTGCCTTTCTTACTAGTTTTTGAAGAGCAAGTCATTCATTTGAGATCTTTTTTATTATTTCTGATTATTTAGTGCTGTAATTTTCCCTGGTAAATACTGTTTTGTACTGCTTTAGCAGCATTCCACACACTTTGATATGTTGTGTTTCCATTTTAATTAAGTTCAAACTACTTTCTTGTTTCCCTTTTGATTTTTTTTTTTTTTTTGGCTAGTGGATTTCTTAGAAATGTGTTATATAATTTCCAAATATTTGTAGTATTTCTAGAGATCATTTTGTAGTTGATTTCTAATTTAATTTTATTATAGCCAGAGGGCATGCTTACTTTGACTTTTAAATTGAGACTTGTTTTCTGGACCAACATATAGGTGATCTTAGTGAATGTTCCCTGTGTATTTGAGAAAAAATGTATATTCTACTGTTGTTGGCCAGAGTGTTCTATAAATGTTAACAACATCCAATTGGTTGATAGTATTTTTTAGTTTTGTATTGTTACTGATTTCTATTTGTTCTATCAGTTATTGAAGGAGAGGTATTGAAATCTCTGACAATAATGGTAGATTTACTTATTTTTCCTGTGATTCTATCGGTTTTGGATTCATTTATTTTGAAGCTTTGATATTAGAAACATCATAGTTTAATATTGTCATGTCCTTTTGTTGAATTGATGTGATTATGAAATGATCTTAGTTTCCTTGGTTATGTTCTTTTCTCAGAAATCAACTTACTCTGAAAATAAATATTTAATATTTAGTAATATTTACTCTGAAATAAATATAAATATTTTATATAAGTATAAAATAAATATTAGGGATTCTATATTCCTTTGATTAGTGTTAGTATGGTAAATCTTTCATCCTTTTAATTTTAAACTATCTTTGTCTTGATATTTAATGTGTATTTCTTGTAGGCAGTTTATAGTTAAATCTTGTTTTTTTGGCCCACTCTGATTATCTCTAGCTTTTAATTGGGATTTTTAGATTATTTCTGTTTAATGTAATTATTACCATTATCAAGTTACAGTTCATCATCTGCTCATTGTTTTCTCTATATTCTGTATGTTGTTCTCTTCTGTTTTTTTTTTTTGTCTCCTATCTGATTGAGTATATTTTATATTCCATTTTATGTCCTTTTTTAGGTTATTAACTATGACTCTTTGCTTCATTATTTTAATAATTGCCTTATGGCTTAGATAATTGCCTTATGTCTTTAACTTCTAAGAACCTTACCATAGTATACTTCTATTACTCTTCTCCTACACATAGTCTGTTGTTTTAAATTTTACTTATATATATGTTATAAAGCCCACATTTTTTACTATTTTTGTTCAAAAAGCACATTCCATTTTTTTAAGATTTTATTTTTATTTATTTGAGAGAGAGCACAAGAGCAAGAGAAAGAGAGAGAGAGCACAAGCAGGGGGAGGGACAGAGGAAGAAGCAGGCTCCCCACTGAGCCCAAGGTGGGTTTCGATCCCAAGGTCCTGGGATTATGACCTGAGCTGAAGGCAGAACCTTAACCAACTGAGCCACCCAGGTACCCCAAAGTACATCCTATTTTATTTTTTTTTAATTCAATTAGATGTAGTTTTCAACAAGTACATTCTGTTTTAAAGGGAAATACTAAAAAAAAAAAATATATATATCCTTATAGTCATTCTTTGCCATTATTCTTATTTCTTTGTATAGATACGGGATTTCATCTACCATTATTAAACCTGAGTGAATTCCTTTAACATTTCTTATAATTCAGACCTGTCAATAATGAATGCTAAGTGAAATAAGTCAAGCAGAGAAAGACAATTATCATATGATCTCACTCATATGTGGAATTTAAGAAACAAAACAGAGAATCATAGGGGAAGGGAGGGAATAATAAAACAAGTTGAAATCAGGGAGACAAACCATAAGAGGCTCTTAATCATAGGAAACTGAGGGTTGCTGGAGGGGAATTGGGTGGGGGATGGGGTAACTGGGTGATGGACATTAAGGAGGGCATGTGATATAATGAACACTGGGTATTAAGTAAGACTGATGAAATCACTGAACTCTACAACTGAAACTAATAATATATGTTAATTGAATTTAAGTAAAAAACAAATAAATAAAATAATGAATTCCTTCAGCTTTTGTATACATGTAAATTTTTTTAGTTAAGTTTTGTTTTTTAAAGATATTTTCATACTGAATGTAGCATTCTAATTTGACAGATTTATTCATTCGGTACTTTAAAGATTTCACTGTGCTGTCTTCCTGCTATCATTGTTTTTGGTAAGAAATCTGCCACATCCTTATCCTTGTTTCTCTGTATGTAACATCTTTTTTCTTTCTGGATGCTTTTCAGATTTTCTCTTTATCCCTGGTTTTGAACAATGTGTTTATAATGTGACCTGGTATGTTTTCCTTTGTTTCTTGTGCTTAGAGTTTGTTGAGCTTCTTGGATCTGTAGGTTACAGTTCTCATCTGTTTTGGAACATTTTCAGTCATCATCTCTCCAAAGTATTTTTCTATCCACCCTCTCTCTCAATAGCTTCACAGACTCCAATTATACACACATTGGGACATTTGAAATGTCTCCCCAGCTAATTTTCTGTTCATTTTTTTAAATAAATATTCTTCCCCATATATTTCATTTTGGATTTTTGTTATTGCTGTGTTTACTACAAGTTCACTAATTTTTTTTCTTCTGAAATGTCTTATCTGCTGTTAATTCTATGTAGTGCAGTTTCTTTTTTTTTCCAGTTTCATCTCACTTTATTTTTTATTTTTTATTTTTTTTTTAAGATTTTATTTATTTATCTGAGAGAGAGAATGGAAGACAGAGAGCATGAGAGGGGGGAGGGTCAGAGGGAGAAGCAGACTCCCCGCCGAGCAGGGAGCCCGATGCGGGACTCGATCCAGGGACTCCAGGATCCTGACCTGAGCTGAAGGCAGTCGCTTAACCAACTGAGCCACCCAGGGGCCCCTCACTTTATTTTTTTAAATTTTATTTTATTGTGTTATGTTAATCACCATACATTACATCATTGGTTTTTGATGTAGTGTTCCATGATTCATTGTTTGCGTGTAACACCCAGTGCTCCATTCAATATGTGCCCTCTTTTTTTTTAATTTTATTTTTTATTTTTTAATTTTATTTTATTATGTTACGTTAATCACCATACATTGCATCATTATTTTTGATGTAGTGTTCCATGATTCATTGTTTGCCTATAACACCCAGTGTTCCATTCAATACGTGCCCTCTTTAATACCCATCACCAGGCTAACCCATCCCCCCACCCCCTCCCCTCTAGAACCCTCAGTTTGTTTCTCAGAGTCCATAGCCTCTCATGGTTCATCTCTCCCTCTGATTTCCCCCCCTTCATTTTTCCCTTCCTACTATCTTCTCTCTCTCTTTCTCTCCTTTTTTTTTTTTAACATGTATTATTTGTTTCAGAGGTATAGGTCTGTGATTCATCAGTCTTACACAATTCACAGCACTCACCATGTAGTGCAGTTTCATCTCTGATGTAGTTTTCATCTTTAGGAGTTTGATTTTGTTTTTTGTTTGTCATATATTTTTCCATCTCTTTCCTTACCATATAGTTAAAAAAACTATCTTAGCATCTTTATCTGCTAATTCTAACATCTGTGGAAGTTCTGGGTGGTTTTGTATGATTTTTCTCCTAATCCAAGGCCACATTTTTCCACTTCTTTGCATGCTTAGAAATAGTTGATTGGATGCCAGACATGATGAATTTTATTTGAGTGTCCAATATGTTTGTGTTCTATAAATATTCTAGAGCTTTATTCTGGAACACAGTTAAATTATATGAAAATAGTTTGATTCTTTTGGCTCTTCCTTTTAAAATTCATCAGTTGAGACTGGAACAGTACATAGTCTAGGACTAATTATTCCTTACCACTCAGGCAAGATGCTTCTGAGTATTCCATTCAAGGCTGTATTTATTATGAAGTTTTCCATGTTGGTTGGAAGGGATGAGCATTATTCCTAGCTCTGAGTGACCAGCAGAAACTGTTACCTCTAATCCTTTTGGGTCCTTCTCTCCCCAGCCTTAGGTAGTGTCTTTAATGATCAATACTCAGCTGAATATTAGAGGATAACCCTCTGTGTGTATCTGGAGTTCTCTCTCTGTATCTTGCTCCTCTTTGATATTCTATCCTATAGATTTTAGCCACCTTTTCTCTCCAGACTCTCACCCTCATCCCCTCAATGCAAGGAGTTTGCTGGATTGGCCTGGCTTCCTCTTCCCTGGACCATGTCTTGGAAACACTTTCAAGGCAGTAAGCTAGGGCAACTATAGGGCTCACCTCATTTTTTCCCCATCTTTCAGGGATCACTGTCTATTATCTGATGTTCAGTGTCTTGAAAACCATTGTTTCCTATATTTGTCTATTTTTTGTTTGTTTCAATCACAATAAAGCTGGTCCCTGTTACTATTTCTAGGTAAGAGGTAGAAGGCTTACGATCACCACTGAGTCATTATTTATTGTTCGAAGGCTTTCTCCTTTGTATCTCAAACAGAGCATAGAGAAGAGCAGTTGATGGTTCATCTGGATTTTCACAACATGAAGACCTGGGAGAACTGGCAATTACTAAGTTGACTGGCTAACTGTAGATAAAATCTATGATTTGTAATAATAATTATTTAGGGTTCAGAATAATTTAATTTGGCTAAAGTAATTCTAATTTGAATGCAGTGACAGTTTTGCATGTGACTCTGCTCTTTTTGTACTGGATAAGTTGGTGTGATTCCAAACATCCCATAATGGCTTAGCAGAACCAAATCCATTAATTATCTCAGTTATTTTAGCCTTATACTTAGGGATACTAAGGTGTACCATCTATAGAATGACTTAGTGGGTTAGGTGAGTATAAAGGCCACTGAAGATCTGTACTGGTTAGTTTACCATTTGCTTTTTCTTTAAAGTAACATAGCCACAGCCTTATTCTCCTCATTCCAGGAACATCCACTTAACTTTTCTCTATTATTTTATCTTTAAAGATATAGCTAAATAAGAAAATTGTCCTGCTCATTTAAAATATTTTCTTCCTCTTCCCATATTCCAAAATTACATAATGTTTTCCATTATTCTTAATCCCATGACTTAAACAAGTGTTGTGATTTCATAAGTGGAAGCATTTGTCTACAGGTGGGGATTAATTTGCAAAGGCAGGAAAACTGTTGAAAACAAAGAGCTAGTGTCCAAGTAAATATCTCTTGAGAAATTAGGAAGTACAAGCTACATTGCATGAGAGGAATTGTTACTGAGTATTATGGTTTAAAGAATTCCAGGTGGTCTGTGTGGGTCATAATGCTAGTATTTCATCTTGGAATAATCTTTGTTCTTTCCAACACTTTTTTTTTTTTAAACAGTGTTTCTCCTGTAAAGTGCTAGAAAGTTTATTCATATAAACTCAGTAAGTGTGTAGCTATGTAACACAAAATGAAAAGTGAAGGAAGGATCTTTTGGAGAAGCGTTATTTTCCGCAACCTATAGAGATAAATTAGGCAAGAGAATTTTGGGGGTAATGATGGATAAACGGGGGTTGGTTACCTGGATCAGTGCCTAATTCTCCATTTTACTTTCTTCATGTGGATATAGCTCTTGTCTCCGCAGGTTGAAACTTTAGTTTACTTCAAGGCTTTTCTCATTTTTGTGTTTGTGGGGGAGGGAAAAGGGATTAAAGTCCCTTTTTCTTTGGTAGAGAAGGAACGCTATGTTGGTAAATCATAAACAGGAGAGAGACATAGTGTTTATATATCAGGATGATATATGTCATTGTATAAGTGTCTGAGAATGATAACCAGGATAAAATAGAGTAACCTCTCTGAGGTTACTCTTTGTGTCATGTGTCAAGATGGACTCTATGACTCACTCTATAACAGCATGTAGCAGCCTATTCTCTTCAAGACTAATGAGTAGGGATAGGGTGGCTGGGTGATAGACATTGGGGAGGGTATGTGCTATGGTGATAGACATTGGGGAGGGTATGTGCTGTGAATTGTGTAAGACTGTTGAATCACAGACTTGTACCTCTGAAACAAATAATACGTTATATGTTTAAAAAAAAAAAAAGATAGTAGGAAGGGAAAAATGAAGGGCGGGAAATCGGAGGGAGAGATGAACCATGAGAGACTATGGACTCTGAGAAACAAACTGAGGGTTCTAGAGGGGAGGGGGGTGGGGGGATGGGTTAGCCCAGTGATGGGTATTAAAGAGGGCACGTACTGCATGGAGCACTGGGTGTTACATGCAAACAATGAATCATGGAACACTACATCAAAAACTAATGATGTAATGTGTGGTGATTAACATAAGAAAATAAAATAAAAAAAAAAAGACTAATGAGCAACTTTTACTTACCTATTTTAGCCAATTATTTCACACTCTATGTAAATCTTCCATTCCTTTATATTGCCCAAACAATAAACTCCTTGGCATACAGTGGCCCCTTTCATAATCTGATTCCGACTTCCCTCTCCGGGGGCATCTGATACCCCATCCCTCCTTGCACCTTATTCTTCAGTTGCACCGAAGAGTGACCTTTCCTGAAACATGCAGTTTTATGCCTCTTCCCTCTTATGATCTTTTTTCTACCCAGACATTTTTATCTCTTACTTGCCAACTGTACTCTTGTTCCTCCTTCATGATCCACATCAAATCAAATGTCTTAACTTCCTTGAAGCCATTCTTTTTTTTTTTTTTTTTTTTCTAAGTAGGCTCCCTGCCAGCGCAGAGCCCAACACGGGGCTTGAACTCATGACCTTTAGATCAAGACCTGAGCTAAGATCAAGAGTCTGACACATAACCAACTGAGCCACCCAGGCACCCCTTCCTTGAAGCCATTCTCAACTCTCTTAGGAAGAGTCAAATCTTCTCCTAGTCATACACTTTTATATTAAGATTTAATACATAGCATTGACTATCACCTCCAGGAACAACATATTGTATCTCTATCGTCATATCTAACATAACTGTTGCAAGGTAGGCCTTAAGTAAATCAGTAAATGAAATAAGCTAATGAATAGTTCCTTTCACACGTGGAGATACCACTCAGAGCAGACAGTATTCAGCATTCTCTTTTCATATGCAAACAATGCACTGAGCTCATCAATAGGAATTGTTCTAATTCATTTCAGAAGAATTTTGTTGCATTGAGTAGTCAGTGACAGCCTAGAAACCTTGATGTACTTGTCTTTCCAGGTTGGATAGAGGGAGTGAAGCAAAAAACACAGAAGCGGAGATTGCCGATGTTCAGCTAACCACTGACTCGATACTATAAACAGAAAAAAAGAAAAAAAATGTGTCAAAGCAATGGAAATTTCATGTCAGGGAGTGGGGTAGTCATGAGCCTATTTATTGGATTGACCCTTAATAAAAAACTTTGTAAAGTTGTTCTAGTAGTAATCTCCTAGTTATTAGTGCCAAGATTACAAAAAAAAAAAAAAAAAAAAAACAATACACACACACAAAAAAACAAACTACACTTACCAGCAGTTAGATATAACTGCAACCACCTGGACTTGTAATCCCTTTACTACTTTCCTTCAATATTTCCACTATCACTTATAGCTTCTCAAGAAAAAAAAAATACTCTTATAATTACTGAAATTTATCAGGTAATATCCATGAATAAACAATATATGATTTTTTTAAAAAAATAATTTCTGTTCTCAACTCCTTATTTAAATAAATGACATCTACTTTCCTTGTCATGAGTATTACTATATCAAAATTTTGTTTGTTCAGCCTAGTAAATAAATGATTTAATTATGTTTTATATTTTGTTTGTTTCTAAGGCTAAAAGAACAAATAAATACATACTGTCTGAAACACACAAGATCCATAGTGAAAGCTTACAAAGTGGCTGAGAAAATGAAAGCCTGCTTTCATATTTTTTTTTCTTAACTCTGTACTCTAGCTTGAAGAAACAATGAAATTAAGCTAAATCGAATTTATTTAGTAAAGTTCACCTGACACTTTAAAGACACATCTTTGAGTTTAATCTTTCTAACTCTGGGCCTGGCCCTTTGAGACTCTTACCATCTTTCACATGCCCCCTTTATGTAGAGAAAAGAGAAAAAAAATGCATGAGACAACTGTGAAATATTTTGCAAGATTTTAATATTACTTAAGCAAACTTTCATTCCCTTTGTTTAGCGGCCAGCTGTAGCTGACACAAATATATAGCTGCTAGCTGCTAGTCCGCCCTCAGAGCGAGATTTTATATAAGGATTTATTTATGGCTAATTTCTTTATCTTTATATTGAATATCATACTTGGTAGTATCTTTCAGCTTGTAATTATTTTTGCTTCATATCAAAGAACAACATTAGAAATTAAAGTCCATTCACTGTTGTATATGATTCATAGCCTATGATGCAAATCTTATAAAAGATGCTCATTTTTCTTTCTTTTCCAGACCCCCTCTCCTCTTCCTCTGTCCCTGCACCCGTCTAACCCCACTTCATTCACAGGGCTCAGTACTTTTGGTATTAGTAAATCATACTAATATATATTAGCAATATATACATATCAGAGAAAGAAACATTTTCCTGCCCATCATCCTGATCCACAATCCAAGGAAACCTCAGTTTCTTTGTCTCTCGGCGTCGTCTTTTAAGGTTGGATTGTTTATGTCGACCTCCTAAAGTGCTTGCTGAATAAGAAAGACGCACTTGGTACCAAGCTGCCTTTCCTTTCCTTGGTGTGGAATCCTATAGCACTGTGGAACTTATAAATAATTGAGTTATTTTTAAACCACTGGATGTTTTCCAGTCACTCTATTTCACACTGGATTAATTATGTAAGAAAACTGAATTGTTCCTCACCAGTGTTACAACTTTTAAAAACAACATGCTGTTTAAATTCAGGTTTGGCAACTCTGGCCCAAAACCCCTCAAATTTATGGCACCACACCCATAGCATAATAAAACCTTTAGTGGTCCTTTGTCTTTTAGCTTGCCTTCTATTTTTTCTCAAGGGTGTTTTATGCTGGAAGATGCAAACAAAAGTTGTCCAGATGTTATTTGTATCAGAGCAGGATTTCAGTCCAGCTATCTGTGCTTGCAAATGTTTATTTTAATGGGTTATTGTGCAATCTTGCTATGTAGACCTTCATGGCCTTATATGCATGTTCTCAGCAATGCCAGGACATTGTTTTTTAAAATATATCATTTTAGTCCAATTGAATGATTACTAGTCACTAGGGGAGCAAAAAATGTAACACCTGTAGAAACACAGAGTATATTTTTGCCAATGCCCCTATGTTGACACCGTGCAAACTGCCTGATTATGAAACCATGACCAATGGGCTTTAGGTAAGCAGGAGGAAGGTGTGGTCCAAGCCCTAGCAACAGTCCAGCCCTGGGACAAAGTTACACAGTTACTGGGCTGCAGTAAACATACCAAGGGTGTCGAAAAAAAGCCCAGCTGTTGCCCCATGCAGTTTGATGGAATGAAAGAGGACTTAGCTAAATCACCATAGTGTAAGCTGCAAGTTTATTTTAGCTATTATAACAAGCATGGGGCTGGGCTTATTATTCATTTTTAGAATTCTAATAAAATCTTAACTGATGTCTCCTTGATACTAAAGTAAATTGTTTACCCTATATCTAAAAACATACATTATGTCAGATGCACCAATTAGCGGTGGAGAATTTCTAGTCCTTAAAATAAATTTTGAAACTAAATTGCATCATACAGAAAAGGATTTGGTTTTCCAGAAAGTGCTAAATTTTAGAGCTACTAGTTTTCTCTGATAATTTATTTAAAATCAAAGGATGTTTCTAGTACACATGTGAAGGACACATTTCACATTCTCTGCTGTTGAAAAAAAAAAAAACCCACTTTGAATTTAATCTCGGCTTTAGAAAGGACCCCTAAGAGGAAAATTATTTTAAGACCTGTTACATCAAAGACTTATCAGTCACACTAAAGATTTCACTAGGCATTTCATTGACTTTTTAAGTAAAATATAAATATTTAGTTGAAAATAAAGCAGAAGATAGTCTTTTTTTTTTTTTTTTTTAAGATCTTATTTATTTATTTGACAGAGAGAGATAGCGAGAGCAGGGGGACTGGGAGTAGCAGGCTTCCTGCCGAGCAGGGATTCCGATGTGGGGCTCGATCCCAGGACTCTGGAATCATGACCTGAGCCGAAGGCAGACACTTAATGACTGAGCCACCCAGGTGCCCCAGAAGATAAGTCTTTTTATAAGTCAGCTTTGAGGTAAATTAAATGTTGGTGTAGTTTCGTAGATACAAGCAGCCCTGATAAAATTTGGTGATCCAGAAATTAGTATATGATGAGGAAAACAATTTTTTAAAACTTTGGAAAGAAATTGATTTTAGGTTATTTCTTACGATAGTATGTATGTGTCAATCAACATTGATTAATAACACTCTCCTATATTTGTCTAATAGTTTATCATCTAGAAAGTGAACATTAACTGGCTTTACAGATTTGGATAGCTTATATAGTGTCATACTTTTATCACTCCCTAGAGTCTGAAATGTCCTCATTGCTGTCTTGTTCTTCATAGATGTGGACACAGTGCTATTTCTGTGAGATTCAGCCCCATGTACTCAAATCGCTTCTTGTTCATATGAATCAATGGCTAGCATAGTCAACCCATTAAATAGTCACATGTTGCATCAGTATTCTACAATAAAGGATTTACATGAGATATTGATTAACCCCCTCAATTTCTCTATTAAAATCATGTATAAGGGCAGTTAAATATGGCACATTTGGGGCTGAAAACAAGAGCACCAAAGAAGGAAAAATGTATGCTGTTGCTTTCCTTCTCTCGGTCCAGGAGGCTCTATCAGTAAAAAATCAGATAATCAGAATTCTCATGTCACATTTTGGGTTTCCCCAGAAGCCAACCCTGAGATAAGGATGTGAGGGCAAGCAGTTTATTTTGAAGGTGGCAGGAAAGAGATTGAGGGAAGTGAAGTCAAGCACCAAGGAGTGCTTTATTAGCCAGCTACCTCAGTGTGTGGCTGGCACTTGACCCTGCAGAGGACCTTCTAGAATATAGTGGGAGACACAGACCTCAGAATAATCCTATCCTAGAGTGAGAGAGCTGAGGTATTTATATACCACCTCCTTAGAGGCACCGCACGCAAGAGTTACTGGATAGACATGGGGCTGGAGGGGTGGAATGGAGGCAGTGGGGTGGCGTGTTACCTCCTAATATTTCTGGACTGCCACGAGTGCACAGAATAGCCTTCTTAGATCCAGGAATAAAGCCCTCAAGCACACAGATGCAAATGGGTGCAAGGAGAATTCAGCCAGATCGCACTGCAAAGTCTGCAGGATGAAGATGGGATACCGTTCACATCTTGTTACATTTGGCAAAGAAGACATTCTATGATTTGGGTTTCTAATTAGCTTAAGATTTAATTAAAAAAAGACTTTGATTCATGTTGCCAAAAATAACTCTAAAATATTTTAAAAAGTGTTCCCAGGTGAATTGCCTGGGGAATATGATAGATATCTTTCCTTGAAAGTTTGAGATCATGGGATCCTGTGGTCATAATGTCAATCATAATGTCTCAAGAAAGAATATTACCCAAGGTGTAGTCCGAGGTATGGGGAACAGAGATAATTTTGCACTCACCTCAAGGAAATGTTTCAGGAATTTATTCTGATTGAAAAACTAAAGCAAAATGTTTTGTGATTGGCCATGTTTTATTAAAAGTAGACTATAACAAGAAAATTAAAAATCCTAATTTAATAGAAAGATGTACAAAATTAATTTCTATTAGTCAAGGTTTTATTATGGCTGCCAAAAGGAAAGCAGAGCCATTAATTCAAGAACTCATTCGTCTATTTATCCAGCGACTTTTATAAAATATTTACCAAGTCCAGAAAATTATAAAATGAATAACATGAAGGTGGGCCAGGCAGTGGTCAAAGTCTTTAGAGTAGTTGAGACTTGATACTGAAATTCCGCTTTGCTGCTTTCTAGCTAGGAGTCCTTGAGCAATTTATCTTAGTTTTTGAGTCTCAATTTTGTCTTCTGTAAAATAAGAGTAGATAAGTTGAGGAATTTAAGGAGATTATGTTTAAAATGAGCTTAAGAGCATTGCTGGCACATACGAAACACTCACTGATGTCATTTGCATAAACGGTGGTAATGGGAATGTTAGGGTTGCTGCCATCAGAGTCCTCCCAATCGGCTAAAGGGGGCAGGTGTACACACTGTAATGCAGGGCAAAATATGACAAGTGTTCTGCAATCACAGAGGATGAGCACAATTAGAGAAATATCTTTTGAGATATATAGGTGGGTCCTGGAAGACAAAAAGGTTTCTGAGAGATGATTTTATGAGTCAGACTGAAGGGGTGAATGTAAGTCAAAGCATAGTGTTCTAAATGGACCCGGTGTGTCTGGAATGTTTGAGTACCTACGGCTTGAGACACAGAGCTCACGTATTTATCTCTAAATGCTGGATGGTCCCATGCTTCAGTCCTTGGACTCCCCTTTCTATCTACCCTCATTCCTTTAGGTGATCTTATCTATTCTTCATGGCTTTTATACTATCAGTTCACTGGTGATCTCCAAGTTTAAGTCAAAGAACGCTAAATGTAGGTTTCCAGATAAGCCCTCCTCCCTGAACTTCCTTGTGCATTTCTGCATAGCCGCTGGGATATCTAATGGGCATCTCACGGTTAACGTGCACAAACCCAATTCTTTATGTTTCCTCCTGGAGTTTGCTTGTTTCCCCTATAACCTTTCACAGCTCTGGTAATGGACATACCATCCTACTAAGCATTCAGACCCCAGCCATGGTGTCCTCTTTCATTGCTCTCTCTCTCAAAGCATACACCTACTTCATTATCAAATCTGTTGTCTCAGATTTGAAAATATATCCAGCCTATGACCTCTTCCTACCTTCTCTACTAATGCCATGCTGGTATCCCTCCTAGATGATTGCAATAGTCTCTCTAAACATGTCTCACTACTTTCTGCTGAGAACAAGTAGCAGCAAGTTTAATCCTGTTTGAGTAAAGCATGGTGTGTTCCTCAGAAGACACTGAAAGCCCTGATTTCATCCAGACTAAAAGCCCACGTCACTACATATTCCAGAAGGCCCTCCATGATCTCATCTCTGTTATTTTTTACCTCACTTCTTTATTTCCCTCTTGATTCTGTCATTCCAGTCATACTGGGTTCCTTGTTCAACAGACACGGCTTCACATTCTCATCTTGGGCCCTAGGTTTACCTATCTCCTCTGTCAACATCACACCCACAGTTCATCTCCTGGATAATGTCCTTACCTTCTTTAAGCTTTTGTTTAAAATTCACCTTTCTCTCTGAGGTCTGTACTGACCACCCTATGTAATGCTGTCATCTGCGCCCCTTCACATATGCTCACATCTTTTTCAGAATGAGTCTGCTCTACCTATTTTTCCACATCCCTTGCTGCCTTATAACTCAGTGTATTATTTAGTACTTTTATTTAATATTTATCCCTTCCCCTGGCGAGAAAGATACAGCACCAGGAGGCCTGTTGCCATTGCGGCATTCTGTTCAGATGTTTGCTGAAGGAGTGCTCCCGCACATGTAGCTGTTCAAGAACAACAGAAGTGATGCTCCGTCTTCTTCCTTCTGAAGTGCGCTTTTCCTCCGTTAACAGAAACAGCCCCTTCAATCCACAGTTCAAAATATTCCTGATCATTTAAAAGATCTTGAATATAACTTCTGTATTTTTTACAGTTTCTCTCCATTGGAAACTAGAATATGATATGAAGTAAAGAACTGTTATTTATTCTATACTGTGGGAGATTTCTTTCTGAAAAAAATTATTACTGCTAGATACATATTAGGAAAAAAAAAACTAATAACATAATGAGTAACTCCAATATGGTGAGAATTATATGTATTCATTAAAATTCACAATAGCAATGTGAATGGCCGTCTTCTTTAATGACTTGAAAACTAGAGATCAGGGAAATTTAGCAGTTTGCCAAGATTCGCATGGTAATTGGGGTGGCCTGGAGTCGCAAGCTAGTTTTTTTCTGACTCCTTAGCTCTTATTTTTCATTGGCCACCTTGATTTGATACATGAATCTCTATTGTGTAGATATGAGAAAAGTAAAAAAATGCACAAATGTCTCTGAATCCAACAGGTGAAGGATAGATGATTTTTAATAAATGTATGTTTTCATCCAAGGAAATTTATCATATTTTTATTTTTTTAAAAGATTTTATTTCTCAGGGAAAGAGAGAGCACGAGCTGGGAGGGAGGGGTAGAGGGTAAGGGAGAAGCGGGCTCCCCACTGAGCAGGGAGCCCGATGCGGGGGCTCGATCCCAGGACTCTGGGATCATGACCTGAGCTGAAGGCAGACGCTTAACGACTGAGCCACCCAGGCGTCCCTATTTTATTTTTAATACTTATCTTGCTTTCAGGCCACTGTGCATTGAACAGCTCCATAGATGTAGAGAAGACTTCATTTCAGATAAAAAAGATGCTGAGATTAAGCATCCCTGTAGAAAAGCCAACTAGTAAGTTATACTTTACTAATTATTCTAAAGAGGTTTGAACTGTCATAACTGTAGTGTACAGCTACACTGTACTACACTGTTTTTTTCAAAAACCTATTTAAAGTAGCATCTCATGATGTTTACTGACTAAAAGCGATCTTTGAAATATTTTTAGTTTCGATACTTTTTTGATTTTTTTTTCCAAACTTTGGTCTGAGTTTTCACAAGAACATTCTTTTCTTACATCTCGTATCCTGTTTTTAAGCAAAATACTGGGTTTTTGGGTTTTTTTGGGGGGGGGGGTGATACTTTTCTCATTCTGTTGAAGCTAATGTTCATGATTTTAAAAGTTCCATTCACTCTTTTCTTAATTTATGTTTACTACATAGTGAGGCAGAAGCATCTGTTTAAATTTGTCTTCACTGATTTTATTTTACATCTTCTAAACCCAGATTACTAATTTGTGTCATTTTCTTCACTCTCATCTGGAGAAGTCTTCTTTTCCTTTTCCAATGCAGTAAGTAATTCTTGAGGAGGAAAAAATTTCAAGTTCATTTAAGACAAAAGAGATTTTGTGTTTCTCATCTCTTTTGTTCCTGATCATTCATCAGCCAACAACGAAGAGATCCAGCCCACAATCACTTTACGCATAAACTTAGAAGCAAAAAAACTTACAAAAGAAAGGATCTCTTGTCCACAGAAGAAAGTCATATTGTCCATTTCTCTCATTTTAGAAGTGAGAAAAGTGAGGCCGAGAGAGTTTAAGTGGCTCCCTTAAGGACGTGCTGCTAGAGAGTGCCTGCCCCAGAATCAGCTTTAGGACTACCAATTTTGAATTCTCAAGTATTCTATCTTATGATTTAGCTTTGCTTAGTTTTTGAAAGTAGGGGATTGCTGCTGTAAAGAAAACTTTTTACTCCTCTGTCACAGAAGGATAAGGGCATCGATATTCTAACTAAAGACTTATTTTCATTTTTGGTGTTTCCAAAATTTGCATGTTAACACATTTTAGTTTGGGGCAGCAAAAAAATATTTTCTTCTGAAACTTCAGACTTATTTGAGAAAGTTAAACTCTGAAAAGAGAAACCCATTTGGTCATTTTCAAATAAGATGCAGTGTAACAATGGATGTGTCTTTTCTTCTTTTGATCTGCATATGTAGTAAGTAAACATGATGGTTAGTTTCATTTGCTTTCCTCTTTACACCATACTGCAGAAAAGAGGCAAAAAAAAAAAAAAAAAAGATTTCCAATGAGATAAGTTTGCTCATCCTTCGTTTATCTTCTGCAAATGAGCATGTATAAAACAGTCCACCTACTGTTCTAGTTGCTGCAGTTTAATGCACTTCCACTGAATAATCCTGTTAACCTAACCTTCAATTTGCTGGGGCCTGAACTCTGAATTACAGTTTACGAACATAGTTTAACAGCTGGTACAAGGGCTTCTTTTGAATTTTTAATCATATGAATTAAAGATTGCTAGAGATGCTTTTTTAGACTTCTCTTAGGAGTGATCTAATGTATAGAAAGTCAAGTATAGAGAAGCCCAAGGGAATTGAAACACAAAGGTACTAGGCTTGGAGACAGTAGGCTGCACACTCTGTTCACCAGATTGGGATAGCAACTGCAAAGCATTCATTAAATATTGCATCTTAAGCAACCATAACATCATCAAATACTGCACTGTCTTCATATGTACAATATATATTTTGTAGTTACCTTCAGATAGGCACTAGTCAAGCAGAAGTGAGCATATATTTAAAAGACCCATTATATCAAAACCTTAAATTGGTCCAAGGACAAATCAGAAGAAGTTAATCAATATACTAACGGATTAAAAAAATATATATATATACTAACGGATTATTTGATCATCATTATAGAATTTCCTAAAAAAATCAGTGTTTTGCAACTGATGAGATTTTTGTGAAATTTAGTGTATGCTGAAATTAATTTAGTGGGGCATGACCAACAATTTTTAAAGAATAAAACAGGATAGAAGAGAAAATGTCAGAATGCATCTCATTTAACATAAATTATCGTGTAACATTTTGTGTTAGCTATGTGTGTTTGTGAGTGTGTGTGTGCTGCATAAACTGGTTTGTTGTTGTTGTTGTTGTTTTCTCCTGTTTAAGGACAGTTTAAAAAACACTGGCACAGGATAGATAGTTAAATTAAATTTCTACTTCCAAAATTCTTATTATTCCCACGCACCTTCTTAAGAATATATCTAGCACATATAATCAGGTATATATGGAATAATAATAATAACACACCGCAAAGTTCAATTTTCTGGTAACTTCAGAAAAATGCCCCAAATATGGCAATTATCAATAAGTTATTGATATCACCTTACATCAATATATAAGGTGATATAAGGTCACCTTATGATATATATATATATCATATGATATGATATATATATATATCATATGATATGATATATAAGGTATAGATATGATAGATATATAAGGTCACCTTATATCAATAAGGTGATATGATAGGGGAAAAATATTTATTATTAGCATTTGTTGTTTTTTTAGCTATAAACATGTATGTGTGTGTACATTTTACTAAACCCCTTTTTCTATGATTTATCCCGGCATGAGCTTCCTTACATGCTAAAAGTTACAGGGAATATATTCTGTACAACTGGATATATTCTTGCATATTATGTAAGAAGATCAGTGTTTGGGGTTTAGGATGTTGTTTCGTTATTTAATATTTCAAGTTTGCACAGCTTATAATGTGTAAGGACAACTATTCATCTGTTAGAGTCATCTACCAAAATGCAGGCAAAAGGGAGGTAAACTAAAAGCAAACCAACAAAATCAGGGCATCAACCGAAATAAATCATGAGTCTTCCTCATTCATAAATTTGTGTATCCTCGAATAGGTTTATTTCCCAGTATAGGCAACATAAGGTTGTCTGGTTGTCTAGACAAGTGCAGCCAAGCTTTCTCCTCATAAACATAAATGGTTTTATTGTATATATGTGTTTATTGTATACAATTTGTATCTATGTGTTTATTTTATGCCAATTCACCTCCTCTTTTCAAGAACAAGTAAGTACGTCTGTGAGAAGTTTGGGTCATGTAAAAATGATTTCAAAGGTTGAGGAAGATGATGTCTTTAGTTCTGTGGGATCAGTACAATTCTTCTCATCCTAACTGAGAATCTGCACTTGGCCCACTTAATTCCCTTTCCAACGTTGTCTTCATCAAGAATATTGAGAAGAGAAATTTACCTTTTTTGGTGAGTAAGTATAGGCTTTGTTTGCTCTTTTTTATACTTTAGTATGAATCAAGCAAAGTGAGATGAGAACAAAGCAATAAATGAAGATGGTTCAGTTCATCGAAAGGACACAGAACTGGCCCTAGAATGAGAAAATGGAAGGAGACACTGGATTCGGTAACTGATATTGCTCATTGTAGTGAGGCAGTAAGGCAAGAAGTAACGGAGGGGAACAGATTTGGGATGGGTTTTGAATACTTTTCTTACCATGTGATGAAATGGTTGCTTAAAGCAGCTGGCTGCATTTAATTATTTTTATTTCAATTTTATTTTTTTCTTAAATGCAGTTACTTCATAGACACACTTATTTTCCAACATCAGCTCCTGAGTCGTATAATATAGAATGCCTCATTAGCAATGGAAATGGGCTTAAGTTTGTAGCAGGAATGTTCTGAATAATGTTTTTAGATGTGGAGGAAGCTAGCAACGGAGATCACAGAACCTCTCTCTTCCCCCTGGAGAACTTCAGAACGGGTAAAAACTTATTATTTCACCCACAAATTTCACATACGTTTTGTCCTCATTTGCTGGTGCTGCTTGTACATCACGAAGGCCTCCCCAGCCCTTGTTCTTCCTTCTGCTTGCCTTTACTTGGAGATGCCGCGTGAGAAAACAGAAAAATGCCTCAGCTGGAAGGAGGATGTGGGTGCTGCTTGAGCAACCGTACTGGTATGTTTCTCTATCCACACTCTCCCCCAGGGTTTCCTCATTGTCCTTTAGGGGTTGGATTATTGCAGCGGTTTTCAATCAACAGCATCAGCACAACCTGGGAACTTATCAAAAACGCAAGCTGCTAGGTCCCTTATCAAGTCAACTGAATGAGAAGCTCTCTCCAGGGAAGGTTGGATTTCTGGATACTCCGATATGAAATGTTCTATTATATCATCCTGAGCAATGCAACCAAATATCTGGAAAACATGGTGAAATCACCACCAGCAAAACAACTGCAAAAGCTGACCGAATTCCTTACCTGGCAGTGCCCACCGCTCAATTCGACACACATGTTTGAACATCAGGTGTCTGCTCATTCTTACTGATGCCAAAGACCCAACTCATCCTAGGTGGCTCAGGTAAACGTTCATCTGTTCAGTCAACAAATATTGGTTGAATGCCTGGTGTGGGCCGTACACTGTGCCATGCACAGAGGATGTATATGAAGATAACTCTCGTAGGTCCATTACATCGAGTTCTCTGCAGAGATGAGAAAAGTATTTAGAGAGCTGAATCAGGAACTTTTTTTGGTTGCTGATGCCACCAAAAAAAAAAACAAACAAACAAAAAAAACAAACCCTTTATATTTCCAATAGTTTACACCCTGCAGGTGGAAAAGCCTTTCCCACCAGAGAGGACGGTTACATCCCCCGATGCAATTCTCTCTGGCTGACAGTATGTTTACTAAGAATGCTATCTTTAGGGCATTCTAAAGAAAGGCAAACTACAGTACCAGAGAGCACAGCAGCTGAGATGTGTGCATGTGCCTCCAACTCCAATCTGAAGGGTGAAGCTGAAGCGTCGGCCGCAGCTGGAAGAATGGGGAGCAGAACACTGGAACGGGCAAAATGGTTATTCATTTCCTCTCTTGTGATCTTTCATATTTCATTTTTGTGAATCTCAATACATAGTTGAGACTTTTCCCAGATTTACAATCAACCCTGATTATCTTCCTCCTCTCTCCACTTTTCCCTTTTTAGTTTCTTGGAAACTGTTAGAGGAAGAAGATTAAAAACTATCTGGCATGGAACATTCTTGCATTTTTTTTCTTTTTTTTTTTTTTTCCTTTTTAGATCACTTAGTATTTGTCTAAGAATTGAGAAAAAGAGACAAAGGAGAGAATAAGGCCGAGGGATAGGAGAGACAGAAAATTTTGTTTCTCTTCAAATATATTTTTCATCTCTGACCTCACATAAAAATTTTGCAGTGCATTCAGTCATAATATTTACATAATTTTAAACAGGTAGTGATTCTTTTGGTGACAAAATTATTATACCGTGTTAATCCTCTCTTATGCTCCCATGGTTTGGTAGCTTTTTATTTTTCTCAGGATTTAGTATGTGTGGACAATTCAATTCGAGTGAACAACCTAGCAACAGTTTGATTGCTTGAAGCCGCTCCTTTTTGCTGACCTGAGCTTACCTGAGCTTCAACTCTTAAATTCTCTACAATTGTTCGAAACCCATATATGAAGCCAACAGGATCCACATAATAGTTGAGAGCATAGCCAGTGCAGGACATTGAGAGGCGCAGCAGGTTATAGCCAAAAAGCTCTATCTGCCTCAGGGCCATTGTCTTCATCCTGAACAGAAGTTTTTGGTGGTCAGCCCAAGTCCTACTCAGTTAAGAAATTTATCAGTAAATTAAACATAAGTTAAAATTACGTGACTGTTTTGCAAAAACAAAAACTTTAAGTCATGAGGGAGAGTGACTATAACACATGTAGATTCAGAATCTCTCTCCACAATGCTCTGCACCCCCCCCACCCCCACACGCAGATGCTAACAGATATTGAAAAATGCTGAAAGTCTGGAACAATGGGGTGACTCCAGTATGATTATATTCATTAGGGATAATTGTTAAGGCCTGAAACTTGGATTCAGAAACAAAATGCACAAAGGTAGGACTGAGGGTGATATGATTTAGCGAAGACAGTTGTGAAAGAGACTGAGACATTTAGTTGACAATGAGCTCAGTAGGAGTGAACAGTAATGTGGCTGCCAAAAAGGCTGATGGGCCCTCAGGCTGTATTAATAGAAGCACTGCTCTAGAATAAGGCAGATAATGGTGCAGCTCAACTTGAAGCTGCACACACAACACCCAGAGAGTTCAGTGAGCCCTGCGGGATCCACGTGGACCTGTTTGCAATGAACTGTAACAAGGCAAGTAAAGGCAGTCAAGAATTACCACATATGAGCAATAGCCACAGGAAATGAAATTTACCTTTGGAAAAGTCTAAAGAAAAGTACATGTGCCACGAATAGCAGACTTGTCAAAAAAGATTTGAGTTATTCTTCATGATCAAGAAGAGAACCTCTTCGTAGAACCTTAGAGAGATAAGCTAGAAATAATCTAGGCATTACAGTCCAGACGAACCTGGCATGGCTTTCTGGCTCATTGGGCTACTCTATAAACCTGAACAAGTTTATTCTTCTCCTGTTTACTTCTATTTCCATATTCATAATTTGAGGGAAATACCTACCTTATAAGATTTGATATTGAGGATTAGAAACAAGGCATTCAAAATAGCACAGTGCCTGTCACCATATGTGCACAGAATCTGCAGCAGCAATAAGAGAGATAGCTAGAGGATGATGGACAAAATCGGGAAGAAGTGAATAAAATTATGCTTATTAGAAAAGGTGATGAGGAAGGAAATATAGAGTTGAGAGTGGATGGGGGATTAATCAAATAACCTGTAGGGTTTCTTAAGATCCTGAGAGCTATGAAAAACATCTAATTTTTTTTTTAAGACTTTATTTATTTATTTGACAGAGAGAGACACAGCGAGAGAGGGAACACAAGCAGGGGGAGTGGGAGAGGGAGAAGCAGGCTTCCCGCGGAGCAGGGAGCCCGATGCGTGGCTCGATCCCAGGACCCTGGGATCATGACCTGAGCCGAAGGCAGACGCTTAACAACTGAGCCACCCAGGCGCCCGAAAAACATCTTATAATATAGCAGTGTATATAGAAAAAGAACACATTAAAAAATAAAACTAGAAGAACAGTCATTCTATGAAGAGACCTAGGCATTTTTTTTTTTTTTTTTGGTCTCAGGTGCTTTATAAACATTTAGAAAGAACATCTTTTCCTTTAAATATCAGACACTTCTTAAAAGGAATTCAGAAAATAATAAAAGTATCATTTCATAGGGACCAGTGCTGAGATGGGTTAAAATTATCAGGAGCATTATAGAACAGCCTTTCTAAATTCTTTGAATAGGTAATACATTCCATAGTTCAAAATCAACCCTTCTTACCCAATTAAAATCCTGTGTTTTTTGTTTGTTTGTTTGTTTTTTGTTTTTTGGTTTTTGGTTTTTGGGTTTTTTTTGGTTTTTTTTTAGTACTCTGAGGATAGAATTCTTGAAGTCCTGCTGAGAACATTGTATACATTGTTTTCTTTCATAGAGGCTTAAGTCAGTTGACTTGTAATAGGATTTGCACCTTCCATATCTATTTCCTTTCTTTTTAATTAAGAAGAATGTAAAATGGGGGCGCCTGGGTGGCTCAGATGGTTAAGCGTCTGCCTTCCGCTCACGTCATGATCTCAGGGTCCTGGGATCGAGCCCCACATCAGGCTCCCTGCTTGGCGGGGAGCCTGTTTCTCCCTCTCCCTCTGCTGTTCTCCCTGCTTGTGCTCTCTCGCTCTGTCAAATAAATAAATAAAATCTTTAAAAAAAAAAAAAAAAGAATGTGAAATGTATCTGGGACAAAGCATGTTTCAAGAATCTCCTTTTAAATTATGTTCTAAAGCTACTTGTAATATTAAAAAAATTTCCACTTGTTGCAATTCCAATGTTACTTCAAGAAAACTTGCCCACCAAACCAAGCTGCTCAGGAACATAACCCAGGGTCTGTGTGTGGAAGGCAAGTCATTCAGTAGGCACTCAAATCCCTAATAAAGGGCTCTCTCTCTTTTTTTTTTTTATAGTTCCTTAAAATACTAAAGAACTATATAGTCATGGGGCTATATACCATATCTCCTTCGTTCATGAATATATCCTAACACATGCTCATAGTAGTGTACACTAAATGTTTGCTAAGAAATGAACAAATGAATGACACTGTGTATATCAGTGCTTTTCAAACATAGTTGCACATTAGAATCACTCAGGAAGCCTTTTAAACTGGGGTTGCCTGAGCTCACCCCAGAACAAGGGAAAACAGAAATTCTCCAGGCGTTGATATTTTTCAAAAGCTTCTTAGACAATTACGTGAAGCTAAGATTGAAAATAGCTGTATTAAACGATCATGTTTGTATTCTTCAAATCTCTCATCTCTTTCAAAGTCTCACAGACCACCTCTTCTTCATATATCTGATAAGGGGTGCTAAGATTTGGTATTCCCCAAATCACAGTCTTTACATTTATACCTTAGAATTTTCAGACAAGCTATTTTTTTAGCAGTTAGATGAACTAAATAATATAAGTATTTTATTAAGAGATTATGAAACTAGACATTTATTTTGGTTTGATATGCAGTGGTTGCATTCTTGGGAATTTTAGCTAAGCAAAACAGACCTTAACATTATTTGTATTTTAATTTTAAACTAAAAAAATATATAAAAGTGGATAGGTTCCATATACATTTCTTCATAAGGACACTTTTTTTTTTAATTTTGTTTACTGATATATCCCATCCACCAAGAACAGTGCCTAGCATATAAAAGTTACTCGATGAATGAATGAATGAATGAATGAATGAGTGAGTGGCATTTCCGCCCTTCATAGAAAGCCATGCTCAGTCTAAGTTCACAGAGCTGGAAATCACAAATGTAAGGGCATTTACCTCAGAGAACTTTCAGCTGGCCTGTAGAATATTTTAGAAGAAACTACCTTATCAATACATTTAGGTTGGGCATGTTCTCTTCTAATCCACACAGATCCCTCATTTTTTATTATTTATCCTTAGTCTGATTCATGCAAATATATTTTTTTATTTAGGTTTTACAGGCATTTGAGTATGTAACTACTCTACACAAGTGTTTTTCATTTTATGGTTCCTGGACCAGAAAAATCAGAATCAACTAGGTGCTCATTAAAAATGTAAATTCTCAGGTAATCCGTGGGTTAACAAGCCTTTCCTGGTGATTCTAATACACTGTAAAGTTTAAGAACAACTACCAATCGGAAGGCATTGCCTGATAACACCTTTTAATTCACGCATGCCTTGCAACACCACCACCACCAACAACAAAACAAAACAAAAATAAAACGTATTTCTATGCCCCGTCCCAGATAATACTGACAGAGTCAGAATCTGTGGGATCAAGCACCATAATCTGGGGTTTTAATTAGACCTTCCCTCCCTGCCCCCTAGAACAGCTCTTTTGAAGTCAGGCTGAGAGGGTCCAAAGATTAGCGTTCAGGGACCACTTGAATTTAGCTGTGCAAAGCTGGCCAGTAATCTTTCACGCTTCGTCAGTGAAGGAAGCCTTAAACATGGTGGGGGGGGCGGGGTCACACTATAGCAATGGACCCCAGGGCTTTCATCACCATGAGTATTGACTCCTATTTCCCTTTCTTGATTTTATGTAAACTTTAGGTTCTCTTCCTGCCTTTTGCTAACTTTCCATCTTGGTGACATGCTTTATACTGGTGAGCTATTTTTCTGGTTCGATCCTAGTAGAAACCAATTAACTGTCACTCACTTGGTATCCCTCAGGATAATGGCACTAACGCTGTCGCCCCTTATTTTTTTCTGGTCTCCATTTCCACTTTATACTTGTGCAATGATCTGCTTAGCATTATAGTTATGACTTTTACTTTTCCACTAAAATTTTGCTAATTCGTATAATTCATTATTTTGGCAATGGATTTCTTCTATAATCTAATCCCTGGCAAACTTTCCACATAATCATGGTTCTAAACATTGCCCAAATACGTAAATCTTCGATGGCACATGGAATAACTAAAAGTAAGCTCTTTCACCTCTTTCTCATATGGCTATATGTTCCTCATTACTGAATGCTACTCATGAGGACCACACCTCTTGTGTAGAGTCTATACAATATCCAGAGAAGGCTGTGACGGTATTCCTAGTTCCAAATAGTCATTCTTGAAAGAACCCAAATGGTGCTCATATTAGGAATAAAATGAAAAGAATGACTATAAAGAAACACTGCAAAGATTATGATAAAGCCATTTGTAAAGATATCATTGGTATGTTTTTTCTCAAAGAATAAATATTCAAAGAAAGCTATGACTTCCCTTCATTATAATGCCTGATGCAAAGAAAGCAAACCTCCACAATGTAGTAGTATTTATATGCAAATAAAATTGGTCTTCCCGATAAAATAGCATATTTGACTTAACACTGCAACAGAGGCAATAGAATCACTATATAAACTTTGCAAGAAGGAGCTTCTCTCCTCTTCTTCCATCTTTCATCTCTTAAATTCCTGTGGGGCAATGAGTGTAACATAAAATAAAACACTTACTGGTGAAAGCAGAAGAGCAGAGACCTAATTCAAACAAGATAATTCAAATATTTGCATCACTTAAATAACAAAGTATCATTTTACTGGGTTATGGTTTCACTTATGTAAAATGATGAATATGGTTAGGATATGTAGATATAATTATTCAACATGATACATATGTATATGTATTATATAATAAGCTATAGGAATTAGGGAAATTGAAAAAGTTATAATAAAATAACATGCAATATATTTTAATTCTGTCTTTTGGTTTTTAATGAAATCATGGATCTTTAAACCTATTTTTATGTTAAAAATGGTTAATAGATCTAAAAAGTAAATTCTTCACAAGATGTTAATGGAGACCTTCAAATGGCCACATCTTTATGATATGCAAGTTTCAGTATCAGAAATTAGGTCTTGAAAAAAAAGGGGAATTTTATTTCCTTTCCTTTACATGTCTGATGCTGATATTTGATCATTATATATTATTTTATAATAAAATAAAACTGTTGAGTAGTTATGATTCCTAAGATATTTTAATCTGATATATCCTGATTTCATTCAAAGTAGTACATTGCTACTGTTTTAATTTCCTGAGTCCCATGGTTAGAACAGAATTTATATACTCTTTTTTTGTTGTTAACATTTATTAATAAACATACAGTAGAAAAAAGATATATATTGATGAGAGCTTTTCCTAAACTTGATTCTGGGAAAGGAGAAAGGGAAGAGGAGAAAGACAGAAGAAAATGAAGCCCAGAGTTCTGCATCTTAGTACTCTTCATACACTTGTCAATGTTCTGTTGCTGTTTTATATCCTTTTTTCTCTGTTGATTGTGCTATGCGTTCACTCAACCCTTCAAAGTGCAGCAAATATGATCTCGACTTAAAGGAAATTTAAGAAGTGCTGAATGGCTATTAAATCAGGTTAGATATGGAATAGAAGTTGCAGTGTGTCTTGCATTTTGACATTCCGCACAGAAATCTAATCCAGGTTGTTGCCTTTCAAATCAACACATTAGACACTGACTGCTACATGTTTAAGGAGCAGGCATGTTAAGAGCTAAGATCCAATGTAACTGCAGGGGATGTGGATAGATGTTAGGCCTGGTGGAATGTAGGACTCATGGAATAGCTCTTTTATAGGACTTATAGAGCTACCTGAATATAAGAACCTATTCTGTGTTCTATGTTGCAAATAGCTAGGGGTAAAGTGTATCATAATGCTAAGACCTTTTGTTATAAATGAATGCCTTAAAAACAAATCAAAAGGAAAGATAACCTTTAATCAAGTGAATACAAGTGCCTATCAACCAGATGATACATGTAAATGGAGAGATAGACAAATCTAAGTCTCAATTCTTTCCACAAAAGTTCATAATTTATTAGGGAGAAAAGAATAACATGATGTTAAAAAGAATATATATAGATGTATGTATCTGTGTGTAAACACTATATATGTGTAAATTCAGTGCTGTCTTGTATAATATAGGCAATACAGGTTATTAGAATTCAACAGGTTGAATTGTGTGCATTGAAATAGCTCCACTGAGGAGGTAGGACTGTAACTAGATCTTTAAAAGAGAGTAGTATGTGAATAGAAGGGTGCGTATAGGAGCAAGATGATTGGACATTCCTAACATGAAAAAAACAAAATAGAGCTTTGGGGAAAGTATGGAGGATAGACCAACCTAAAGTCTGCCAACAGCTGCTTCTATTTTAATTGGAGATT